>NC_057800.1:367633060-367765919 GCF_018294505.1 Triticum aestivum | reverse complement strand
TAGCACAAGAAATGGGAGTGGGCTAGAGAGAGAGACGAATATGATGTCACGACAAGAGATTCCATTTCCTTGTGTGTGTATATGCAAGGGGGGGAATAGAGGCACCAGGAGAAATTTTCTGTGTGTGTGGTGTTTGTGTTGGTATGTGAGAAGATAATGAGACGTGGGGGCAGAGGGTGTGTCACCGCGTGAGGTACGGTGGGTCACGTTGAGGCCCTTCATTCGGTTCCATCCTGCGCCACATTGGTCGGCCCGTGACGCATTTAGGAAGACCCATGGATGACTAGTCGTACAAGACAAATATAGCAGAATTGTGAAGGACTCTGTGTCCACTGACAAAGCCGGCTAGGATTTGTAACCCTAGGTTCTCGGACTAAGGTAACTCCTTTATCTCTGATATTACTATTCATCCAACCTAACTTTAAGGGGCATCCTACAGAATGCTCTGCTAGAATCATACTCGTCGATTAGGAAGAGAGGTGTGAGACAATGCATGAGAGACAGGCGTAAAGATAATGTGCGTACATGAGACACGTAGGCAGGTCTATGTATATAGAAAGGTTCGATGAGGATTGTGCGTGTGTATGTTCTCGAGAGGAAGAGTGCTTGTGATAAAGGTTAGTGGAAACAGTTGTAAATGGTTACGAGAGGGAGGGAGGGAGGGTTATATCTACAGCATGTGTGCGAGAAAGACACCTCGGGAGAGAGTGTGTGAGCATGTGTGAGAGACCACCGATGGAGAGTGAAACTACACGTAAAAGACTGCTCTACACATTGATTAAAGATATAAATTGTATCCAAATATTAGGATGGGATCATGATATTTGCAATTCGCGTAAGAAGCGGTCATTGATCCATCAGACATCTAGATTCTATCGAATTTGAGCATGTCTATGTTATTATTCGACACAATTGATCCACATAGTTAGTATTTTGAACTCCAGACAATGCATCGCTTTAGCAATCGAATATAAACATGAGTATAGTTCATGTTGTGTGTGTAAAGCACATTATACATACGAAGTTACACAATGAACATTATAAATAGCTACCTATGAACTAGCATACATTTGAATTCAACTTAAGGTGGTTTAAAAAAATCAAATTCAACATGAAGTCCATTCAATTATTTGAATTTGGTATCATGGCATTTGTAAGCCATACCTAAATTATGGGGGCACCAATCTTTGCTCTGATTTTGTACATAAAAGCATATGTAGTCATGTACAAAATAGATTCAAATTTAGCTCCTTCATTCCAAAATCGTAGTTATAGGATTTTCAATTGTCAAAATTTTAAAAAGAAGCGGATAATTTAATGAGGTTTTCAAACATACAAGGTCAAATATAACGTTGTCTATTTAGGTCAATCCTCATAGTTCAAGAGTACTCTAAACGTGAATGCTTGTGTTTCAAAATTTCGAACGAAGCGCCAAAAGAGCCTCTACTCGCCCGAAACCGCGTGAGACCAATGTTTGGTAGTACAAGGAAATTACTTTTCTAATAACTCTGACCCGTGAAACCTACCGGCCCCACGTCCAAAGGTCTAAACCGGGGTAGGTTTGTAGCTTCATCTAGACGCCACGCAACTGCATCCGAAAAACATTCATACCCAATGGCCGCCCTAGCACACATGCGCGCGGCCGAAATCGCTCCTGCCCACTATTTGGGACACCTGGGATTACCATCCTACCCCCGACCCGCAGTAGGTCCGAAATTTAAGAGGGTGGCAAAGTTTGTACTTTCCCCAAATTTCAAACAAGCGTGTCCCATCTTCTGTTCAAAAAAGCCAAAAAAAGCGCGTCCCAGACCGAAACATGGTTACCCCCCCCCACCCGTCTGATTCCCCATTCGTACTCTGTGGGCGCCAAAACTACCTCTCCACCAGCCGTGAAACCCCGGCGTCCTCCGTCTACCACCCCATCCCACCCATCAACCGTCGCCCTCCTCCATCACGCCGGAGCCGATACCCCAACGTCATCGTCCACGCAACCTCAACCGCAACGCCCTCCACGTCTAGTAGTTGAAGCCGAGGCCGAGTCGTCCGTACCCGAGCCAGTTCAACCATGCCGTCCTGGCCTCACCGCTGCCGCTCCAACTTCGCCACCCTCCACCGCACCGGAGCTGTTCCTGCTACGCCGTCCTTCGCCGCCTCGGATCTGCTTCCCCTCCGCCGACATACGGCCACGGCAACACAGTCAACAATTTGGCCATGGGTTCGTCCAAGCCTGCACCCTCCAGAACATCGGTTTCCCCGGTAAAAAAAAGAAGATCGGCGCAACATGTGGAGGTGACCACACCGGCAACCGAAAAAGGTACTCCTCCTCCCTTATTCGTGCAAATCTTACGTCTCTTCTTGCACGGTATTCATCCCACAAAAAACACTAGTTGACCGCTTCTTCTTGATACTAGATGTTCCTAGTAACTCGCGATGCACAAGGTTTCTCCTCATATACTATTTCACCTTAGCTAGAGGTCCGTCGCCCCCCTGAATTTCAATTTCTGGCCAGTTGATTCCCAATTAACGGAAGCATTCCCCGGCGTGACAGGCGCTAGTACGCCTATTACGTCGGGGAAGCAGCGTCTTGGTGTTTATCTTAGGGGCGTGTGCGGCCTAGAGCTACTGACGCCCGATCTGGAGGTCGGTCGGGATTAAAGGGATGGCCTGGGGTGCTGCCAATCACGGCGGTGGTGTGATGTCGATGGGAGGGCGGGGCGGCGGAGGCAGGGGTCTGGGCCGGTGGTCGCTGGCGGTTCGAGAAAGATCGTTAACAGTGACTGGCAGGAGGTAGACGAAGGCCATCTGCCCGTTCCTTATAGATCAGACGGTTTATTAAAAAAATCGACTGACCTATTTATTTTCAATCGACTGTTATCTTAGATACGACCACATGTGGTGGTGTGCTGGAGGAGTACCTGCATTTCCTGTGCACATATATTACAAAATCATACGGTGTAGAATCTAATTTTGTTTGCCATGCAATGTTGTAGAGCTATCATATGTCTCCTGTCATTTATTTTTCAGCCACCTGCTATCTGCTACTTTTACAATGCACTAGTTCCGCACACACTTCACCCTTACTCTCACTATTGTGTTTTCATGCAAGGGTATTTCAGACTCTGCTGCCATGAGAGAAGCCAAAAAGAAAAGAGAGAAGTCGCTCCAGCTTCGTATGCTGGTAGGCAAGACACGTTACAGCACTATAAAGGGTGCAGTGTCAGCAGATGGAGACGGTAAACGTAGCTCTGGAGTTGATGACCTCGCTCGCAATGAACCACCATCCCAGGTGCTTGCTTTAACTTTGCAGTGTCATATGTGGTTGCATGTTCCATATGGTCTCTAGCTTGTATTCGAAAGGCCGAAGCCGGTAAGATAAGGAAAGATGTTTTTTACATGAACCACCATCCCGTGAGCACCATAAGACAAATAGTTAGTCAGGCATTAGCCGAGCCAGTGACAAGCCCTGCAAAGATAGGCATCACCTGGAAGCCAACTAAAAAGCTACGATGGTGGCGAAGCAGCCCGCCTCCCACCAGGCTCTCAGGTCCTAGATGATCATGCTCACCACTCCAGCCCGATGTCTAGCTTGTATTGCTTCCAATTTGGTTAAATTGCATCTGCTTAGCTTACAAATTATACCTTTGAATATGACATGCCTTTCTGTTTTTGATACATACTAGTACATCTGTGTATTAACCATGTTCTTACATCAAACTAATGTTCTTGTGTATCCATCATCAATCACTTATGACGAGGCAGGCAGGCGAGGGGACTACTCCTCATTTAAAGAATGCAGCATCAGCCTCCCAACATGATTCTCAAGAAACAGAAATGCAAGATGAAGATAGTGAACGTAGCTCTGTAGTTGATTACAATATTTCCCCTACACTAGCATCACAGGTGCTTGCTCTAACTTGGCAGCGTGATATGTGGTTGCATGTTGCATATGGTGTCTAGATTGTAATTCTTCCAATCTGGTTAAACTGCATGTGCTAGTCTGCTTAGCTTATGCATTATACCTGTTAATGTGACATGCCTTCCTGTATTTAGTACATAGTACATCTGTCTATTAAGCATGTTCTTACATAAAATTATTGTTTTTTCGTATCCCGCATCAATCAACATGACGAGACACCTTTAGTACATGCAGTGCGATATTAGTTGCATCTTTCATATGATTTATAGCATGCGCTGCTTCTAATTTGTTGAAATTTCATTTATGATGGGACACTTTTAACTTGGCGGAGTCATATTGGTTGCATCTTTCATGTGGTGTCTAGCTTGCATTGCTTCTTATTTGCTGGAATGGTTTCTGCTTAGTTTACACAAATAGTTGTGAACATGCCATGCCGTCCTGTTTTTCGTACATATTCCATCCTGGTATCATGTGTTTGCCTTACATCAAAGTAGTGATTGTCAGTATCATGCATGAATGAGTTCTGAAGAGAGAATTTTATTGCTTTTTCTTGTCGGTTTTACTTGACAATTCAAAATCAATAAAGCGGATAAAGGTGCTCCTTCCGAACGGAGGGCCTCTACAGTTTCTACTCCTCCACACCCCTGAGATGATTTCTAAGACAACACATGCATAGACACTCAACAAAGTTGTGTTTATGATGAGCACGTCTCCCCTAGTGCAGCATCACCGGTGCTCCCTCTAACTTGGCACTGTGATATGTGGTTGCATTTATCTGTGATGTCTAGCTTGTATTGCTTCTATTTTTGTTCAATTCCATCTTCTTACTTTACACATTATACTTGAATAAGACACGTGTTCCTATTTCTAGAACATACAATATCTGTCTATCACACCATGTTCTTACATCAAATTACTACTGTTGTGTAACCTGCAACAATCACTTATCATAAGACACATTTGACTTCGGAGTGTGATATAGGTTACATCTCACATTCTTTTCTAGTTTGTACTACTAATTTGTTGAAATGGCACTTATGACGAGACAGTTTTAACTTGGTAGAGTGATATTCGTTGCATCTTTCATATGGTGTCTAGCTTTCATTGCTTCTAATTTGCTGAAATGCCTTCTCCTTAGTTTACACGTCATAAGCTGTGAATATGCAATGGCACTAATGACGAGACATCTCTAACATGGTAGTGTGATGTTGTTTGCATCTTGCATATGATTTATTTCTTGTACTGCTTCACATTTGTTTAAACGCCATTTATGATGAGACACTGTTAACTTGGCAAGGCGATATCTGTAGCATCTTTCATATGGTGTCTACCTTCCATTGCATTGCTTCTAATTTGGTGAAATGTCTTCTTCTTAGTTTACACATCACAGTTCTGGTTATCTCTTCCGTCCTGTTTTTCATACATATTACATCCTCCTATCATGTGGTTGTCTAACATCAAAGTTCAGTTCGTCTACATCACGCATCAATTTGTTCTGAAGAACTAAATTGTTATTCGTTTTTCTTGTCGGCTTGACTTAACATGGCACCAAGAAAGAGGAAGAAACACAGAATGACAGGGAATGAGAAGCGGATGAATCCTGCAGATTCTGCTGGTACTGATGGTGCAATAGAAGGTCAAAGTCCAGCGGAAAATTCTACAAACACAGCATCCCATGCTACACGAGTTGCAAAAAAAGTCAAACAGAAACAAATAGCTGCCACCAAACAAGCAGATACAGCCCTAGTTCTTGCAACACCTACCACAGTACTACCAGCTGCACGACTTACTCGTGCGTCAACTGAGCTAGCAGCATGTTCCAAGCTCCCTTGCCACCTGACACTACTTCCCGAGCACTATTGACACAAGACAAGTTAGCAATATCAGATGAACCTTGTGAGCTTCAACAATAAGAAGGTAGTTGCTGGAGTCAAGTTACAGTTGCATGCTTCTTTATATGTAGTCTCACAGTTTGATGTACACTAACACTTCCTATGTTCGTTGTTGGACTAGCACCTAGGCACAAGAGGAAACAAACATCAGGGATAATGCTCGATAGGTTAACTAAATCTAGAGGAGGACGAATGGAGATCCGTTTTGAGGCAGGTTTAAAAAGGCCACGTGATGCTACAGAGTTAGCCAAGTTAGTATCAGAGGCATCGGTTGCCGTTAGGTGTCATGTATGTATCCTCCCAACATGGATTCAGTACAGGAATGACAAAGACGAAACCCAGTTCAACACCTTCCTCGACCATTTATCTGTAAGTATGGTTATGTATGGAAACTAGTAATATCGTCTTGCTCTGTCCCATACTTTCTAGGTTGCTGATAATGAGACTCCCATAATTTTCAACAGATGAGGTTCAAGTTGGATAGCCAAGATGATGCAACCAGACAAGCTTGCACCCATGTTTTCAAGTCTGCTCTGCGACAGTATTGGTATAACTTGAGGAAAACTCACTTTGAAGGCAAGGCTAACAGTGAACTTTCCCAAACATCTCTAATGGAAAATATATCGGATGAAGACTGGAGGGGCCTTATTAAACAATGGTCTGATCCGAAGTATCAGGTACATTATATATATGTGATCAGATCACATGTTGAAGTCCTATTTACGCATGTGCCACACAAATCTATCTTATTGTAGGTGAACTATTCAAAGAACAAGGCCAACCGTACGAAAGTGAAATTCCAACAGACGACAGGATCTCGTAGCTATATTGCACACTGCGAGGCTCTTGTAATTAGCTGCTGTTTCACTCTTTTCGCTGTACCATATTATCAGATCTATATTGACTTGTTCGAAATGCAGAGGAAAGCCCGCAAGGACCAAAAAGTACCTGAACCAAATGATGTCGAAATCTTCAAGGACTGTCACACTAGCAAGAAGAAGGGCATGACTACGCCAGTCAAAGCCGCTGTTGTAAGTCCTTAATCCTCATGCCTTTTAACTACTACTTACTCTGACTTGTGCCTTGAACTGCATGGTTTGTAGCCAATGTCTATTACTCTTTTCAATTTTATACACAATTGTCTTAGCGTATCATTGCACCTTACAAGGTTTAAAAGAGAGGAGTGATGTTCCTTTGATCTTGACTCGTAATCTAGTTCCATGCTGGACTTGCCCACACAACGTTACAATTGCCTATTTGTCTGTTCTCAGTTGTTTTGTGATATGAATGATGTCATACTATGCTTACCGTATTATAAACTTCGCCTCTTTATCCTTAGCCCTCAATACAATGTGAAGAAATAGACAATACATTAGCGATGGTACATGGTCATATGTTTGGAACCTGGTTTTATTATGTACTTTGCAATAAAATACAACTAATATTTTACATGGGTTCACCACAATAAGTTCTGTATATAGACCAAAGCTATTTTGTTTGGTTTTGCTGCCTCCTTAATATCTTCTGTTCTGGTACTACTAATGTAAAACCTCAACTTTTTAGCGAGCTATGGAAAAAATGGTGGAACCACCACCTTCTGAAGGTGGCGAGGCAACTATAACCGCAATGTCAGCTCTTGCTGCAGTGGGTCAGTACATGTCCACTAACAGTGCCAAAAGCACGTTCCTGCGTAATACTGGGTTGGTTGTTAAGGCAATATCGTCCAAAATGCCTCATGATCAAGATATGCAAGCTCAAAGCAATGTTGTATCTGCACTCCAGACACAAGTCCATTCCCTAACAGGGACCCTTTGTGAAACAAGGAGAAACATTGCTCAATGTCGTCAAGATATGCATGGTTTTGGAACCAGACTATCACACATTTGCTATGTTGTTCAGGAGCCTAGGGGAAATGAAGGCGAGGGTTATGGTGCTCCATCAGACAATACATCATGAAAACATAATAGTCAGGTCAAATGAACTGAGCTTCTGAACTTCTAGTGGTGCATTTATCTGCTAGACTGTTAAGTTTTATGCCAACCTTCCTTTTGTTATATAGTTGTAATTTGTTTTGGTGCAATACAAAATTTATTCTTAACGTGCAGCCACTGGATGAAGAAAACAGCATGCCATTTTTGTATAGTGTAGGGTGTTCCCTATATTTGCACTTGTGGCGATCTTTGATGCCGAGTGGATGTAATCTGTGCAATCGCCTTAATAGCCTAGCGTTAGTTTCGGCCTTATTTATTTACTAGTCTTCTTTTCCCTGGTTTGCTAGTGGCCGCAACTACCATGGGCCATATACGGTCCGTAGGATCCATGGGTCTCCTACGGGCCGTCGATAAATGGGCCTGTAATCGGTGGGCCTCGGGCCGTCGGATAAATGGGTCTACATGGACCATAATCGAGCGTAATTGGTACCGGCCCAGCACGTTAACAGGCCGTAGGACAGCAAAGGCTTAATTCTGTCACAGGCATAATGGGTCGTTAATGGGACAGAATATATGACGGGCTGGAAACGGCGCAACGGGTTAACAGGCCAGAAACGGGCCGACTCTTGCCATGGGCCGAATTTGGCCCATTAGGGTAACAGGCCAGTAACGGACTGACTCTTGCCATGGGCCGAATTTGTCCCATTAGGGGAACAGGCCAGTAACGGGCCGACTCTTGCCATGGGCCGATTTTGGCCCATTAGGGGAACAAGCCAGTAACGGGCCGGAAGTAATCAAGGGCCGAAAAGGAGCCCAAGAACGTATGGGCCGTCAATAGGCCGAAAGCTAACATGGGCTGGAAACGGCTCATGTAAATCACGGGTCATTAACGGGTATAAAGAAAATCACTATTCATTATGGGCTAGAGTCACCGTGGGCCTGTAAAGGGCCGAAAGATACGAAGGCCTCATATGGGCCGAAAGACGTCGTGGGCCATACATGGGCCGAAAGTGAAATGGGCTAGTGTTATATTTGACGGCCCACATGATGTTGTTGGGCCGATTTCCTTTAGGGCCTAACGGACCATCAGTTAACGGGTCGTAAAATGGGTTATTTGCGAAGAGACCGTTAACGGGCTTTTCATGGGCCAACCTGTTAACTTTTGACCAAGTCAAACGGGCGACTATGTAAGCTAAATGGGCCAGTGGTGGGCCATGGCACGTGTCGACATATCATAGGCGCCTATCTGACCCACTGACGAGCTGACACGTGTTTCGTCCGGCCAATAAGAATTTTACACGTGGAAATTTCCCATTGGTCGGGGCTGTTAACGGGTTATCGGATCCAAAACCCGACCCGATAGCTTAACGGCATTCCGTTACGGTGGATGCCACGTGTCGGTCACCTTTGACGAAAGCACTTCTGTGACGCGTGATTTATCATCATGGAAGTGGACACTTCCGTGATGATATGTTTGGTAATGTTATGGAACACTTCTACGATAGCACATGTATGACTATCTTGATTCTGTCATAAATTTGTCATGGATGTACATGCATGACAAAAAACGCGACCTACTGTGACAAACACGTATGATCACAGAAGTTTATTTTTTTGTAGTGTGAACTTAATACTCTAGATGCATGCTGGATAGCGGTCGATGTGTGGAGTAATAGTAGTAGATGCAGGCAGGAGTCGGTCTACTTGACATGGACATGATGCCTATATGCATAATGATTGCCTTGGATATCGTCATAAGTTTGCGCTTTTCTATCAATTGCTCGACAGCAATTTGTTCACCCATCATATTATTTGCCTTCAAGAGAGAAGCCTCTAGTGAAACCTATGGCCCCTGAGTCTATTTTCCATCATATTTGTTTCCGGTCTACTATTTTGCAATCTTTTATTTTCAGATCTATAAACCAAAAAATCCAAAAATACTTTATCTTTTATATAGTTTTATCTATCTCTAGCAGATCTCACCTTTGCAAGCGGCCATGAAGGGATTGACAACCCCTTTATCGCGTTGCGTGCAAGCGTTTGATTGTTTGTGTAGGTGCATCTATTGGGGACTTGCGCGTTTCTCCTATAGGATTGATACCTTGGTTCTTAACTGAGAGAAATACTTATCTCCACTGTGTTGCATCACACTTTCCTCTTCAAGGGAAAAACGAATGCAAGATTAAGAAGTAGCAGCGAGCCAGTGGTTTGACTGCCACCCGCCTCTCTCCCACTACTACATATTAATGGCGCGCCCGAGCAGCCGCACACCCCCTCCTCGCCACACATACAATCCTCTCTCTCCGCCTCCATCCTCGATGCTACTCTCAGTCCTCAAAGCCATCAGTGTATGAGGATGCCACCGAAGAGCCACATCGGAGGGAGTAGCAACGCTGGGGCTACTGAAGCACCGGAGCATGGCGTGAAGATGGAGGCAGAGGTTTCCGTCACCGCCGGCGAGGTATCGCTGCACCCTGACGTCGTCGACGGCTTCGTGCTTCCACAGCCGGAGCCGGAGGTCCACACCGACTCCAGTGACGATGGAGAACCGGTTAGTCATCTATGCCCATTTATGTGTCAAATACATCCTAGGGTTTCTCTGGTTACTCCCGCCTCCCCCTTTTTGGAATAGAAATCCTATGGTTTTGTTCTCCCAATCCATGAAATCTGAGTAAGTTTCGTTAGATCTGTGTAGTGTATTGATTGTTTGAATGATATAGGTGAAAAGTGATTAGTTGTTTCATCTGTGCAAATGATTTCTGCTAATAATCTGACTAGGGTTAGTGTTCATGCTAATAATTCATAGCCATGTCTTAACAATTGATTTTGAATGACCTACATATATGTTTGTGCCATTATTTTCTTCAAGATTGGTCTGTACATAGACGATTGTGCTTAAAAACCGAACCATAACCTCTGGATATGTCTAAAAAAATAGCCATAAATTCCTAATCCTACTTTACGGCATGTAAACATTGATTTGATGCGAAATATTGGCAACTTCCAAATGTTCGCTAGAGATTAGTTTGTGTTCCAAATTTGACACCACATTTTTTTACTATATGTATAGGTGCTATCTGACGATGTCGACGGCGAGGATGAAGATAGCCAGAGGAGGTACAAGAGGCAAATTTTCAGGGAGCTTTATGCGGGAATGCATAACATGCGTATTAGGATCTAGAACTGGGGCTATCGATGCCCATTTTGCAACCAAAAGCTTCATGATGCGTATCAAAGTGTTCTAGCGCTTGTAAGAGGACGAGCTGTTGGCTCCTTCAAGCAGAAGTATTCTCGCAGGGTGACGCATGCTGCATACACCGAGTACCTGGAGAAGCTTCAGGATCGTGCCGGCAGATGAGATCAGATGTGGGATTGAACTATGTATGGCTATGTAGTGTCTTAATTATAAATGCACTTGAGTATGCTTAATGACGGTTGAACTATATACTTATGGTTGAATTATGCTTGTGTATGCATATTATCCATGTCTGAGTATGTTTAATCTATACTTATGTCTAAATGTGGGATATGGATGCAATCAGTTCGGTTGATGGAATCTACCTCTGTCTTGGTTTATTGGTCCCCTTTGTAATTTGTGATAAATTTTGACCAAAGATTTAACTGGCAAAATGTTAGTGCAAGTCAGCAAAAATTATATCGTTGGATGCATATTTGAACATAGTGTTCAATGATATATTTTTGGTGACATGCATAAACATTTGTTAGTTAAATCTTTGGTCAAAATTTGGCACAAATTACAAAGGGGACCAAAAAACCAGGACGGAGGTAGTATGTCAGTCACACACGGTTCCCAAAATTGGAACGGGATGCAATGAATTTCATTTTCCCTGTTATGTCAATTACACACGGTTGGCTCTAGGAAACGGTTGCCTCCGAAACTCTTTGTGGGATAGAAAACACTCAACACCTAATTCAAAAAAGAAAAAACAAAACCCTCAACATCCCCACGTCACAAAAACCCTCACCCCACCCGCCACCCCCTCCGGTCCCCATTCACACCTGCACAAGCTCCTCTGCGACTTTCCATGGCACCACCTATCGCCGCGGCAACCACTTAGCTCGACGCTTGTCACCGTCGCCAGGCTGCTGGCAAAGCCCACCACATTTCGCCACTTCCGCTTGCCGTTGCCTATCACCATCGAGTTTCACGACACTGCTCGCGGTCGACCCAGCTCCGCTCAATTGGGGAATACACTATATTGAGGGTTTTTTCTCATAGACACACAAGGTAACTAATTTAAAGAAATATTATCTCATCTCTTATCCTAGTTCATCTGCCTCCTTTAATCACCCGACAGAAATCGCCGTGAATTCATTTTTATTCGAGCTGATTTGAGGGTTTTCTTTCATTCATAGAGTCTACACTGCACGGACACATCAGGACTTTGCCGCCCCGGCCAAACATCCATGGTGTTCCATCTCGCTGTACTAGATGACTTGAGGATTGATACGTCCATTTTCCATCATGCTTTTATATTGATATTTATTGCATTATGGGTTGTTATTACACATTATATCACAATACTTATGCCTTTTCTCTCTGATTTTATAAGGTTTACATGAAGAGGGAGAATGTCGGCAGCTGGAATTCTGGACTGAAAAAGGAGCAAATATTAGAGACCTTTTCTGCACAACTCCAAAAGTCCTAAAACTTCATGGATAATATTTTTGGAATATATAAAAAATATTGGGTAAAGAAAGCACCAGAGGGAGGGCACCAGCCAGCCACAAGGGTAGAGGGCGCCCCCCTCCCCCGTCCTTTTGGCCCCCCTGGCAGGCCTCCGACGCCCATCTTCAGCTATATGGTGTGTTTTGACTTGGAAAAAATCAGAAGGAAGCTTTCGAGATGAAGCGCCACCGTCTTGAGGCGGAACCTGGGCAGAACCATTCCAAGGCTCCGGCGGAGCTGTTCTGCCAGGGAAACTTCACTCTGGGAGGGGGAAATCAAAGCCATCATCATCACCAATGATCCTCTCATCGAGAGGGGGTCAATTTCCATCAATAACTTCACTAGCACCATCTCTTCTCAAACCCTAGTTCATCTCTTGTATCCGATCTCTGTCTCAAAACCTAAGATTGGTACCTCTGGGTTGCTAGTAGTGTTGATTACTCCTTGTAGTTGATGCTAGTTGGTCTATTCGGTGGAAGATCATAAGTTCAGATCCTTAATGATAATTAATACTCCTCTGATTATGAACATGAACATGCTTTGTGACTACTTACGTTTGTTTGTAAGGACATGGGAGAAGTCTTATTATAAGTAATCATGTGAATTTGGTATTCGTTCGATATTTTGATGAGATGTATGTTGTCTCTCCTCTAGTGGTGTTATGTGAACGTCGACTACATGACACTTCACCATTATTTGGGCCTAAGGGAAGGCATTGGGAAGTAATAAGTAGATGATGGGTTGCTAGAGTGACAGAAGCTTAAACCCTAGTTTATGCATTGCTTCGTACAAGGCAGATTTGGATCCATATGTTTCATGCTATGGTTAGGTCTACCTTAATTCTTCTTTCGTAGTTGCAGATGCTTGCGATAGGGGTTAATCATAAGTGGGAGGCTTGTCCAAGGAAGGGCAGCAACAAAGCACTAGTCCACCAACATATCAAATTATCAAAGTAACGAACGCGAATCATATGAGCATGATGAAAACTAACTTGACAACAATTCCCATGTGTCCTCGGGAGCGCTTTGCTTTATATAAGAGTTTGTCCAGGCTTGTCCTTTGCTACAAAAAGGATTGGACCACCTCACTACACCTTATTTACTTTTGTTACTTGCTACCCGTTATGATTTATCTTATCACAAAACTATCTATTACCGATAATTTCAGTGCTTGTAGAGAATACCTTGCAGAAAACCACTTGTCATTTCCTTCTACTCCTCATTGGGTTGCCGGGGAGTGAAGCACCTTTAGTAAGTGGAATTTGGTAAGGAGACATTTATATAGTGTGCTAAAATTTACTGTCACTTGTTAGTATGGAAAATAATCCTTTGAGGGGCTTGTTCGAGGTATCTTCACCCTGACCGAAATAACAAAGAGTTGCTCCTCAACCTACTGCACCTACTGAAAATATTTATTAGGAAATTCCTTCGGGTATGATAGAGAAACATCTAGCTAATCCTTATAAAGGAGATGGAACATTACATCCCGATATGCACCTAATCTATGTGGATGAAGTTTGTGGATTATTTAAGCTTGCAGGTATGCCTGAGGATGTTGTGAAGAATAAGATCTTCCCTTTATCTTTGAAGGGAAAGGCATTGACATGCTATAGGCTATGTGATGATATTGGATCATGGAACTACAACCGATTGAAATTGGAATTTCATCAGAAGTTTTATCCTATGCATCTGGTTCATCGTGATTGGAATTATATATATAACTTTTGGCCTCATGAAGGAGAAAGTATCACTCATGCTTGGGGGATGCTTAATTCAATGTTATATTCATGCCCCAATCATATGAGCTCTCAAGAGAAATTATTATTCAAAACTTTTATGCTCGACTTTCTCATAATGATGATCCATGCTCGATACTTCTTGCACTAGTTCTTTTATGAAGAAGGATATCGAATTCAATTGGGATTTATTGTAAAGAATTAAATGCAACTCTGAAGATTGGGAACTCAACATAGGTAAGGAGTCAGGTATAAATCTTAAGTTTGATTGTGCTAAATCTTTTATGGACACCGATGCTTTTCGTGATTTTAGCACTAAATATGTACTTGACTTTGAGGTAGTAGCTTCTTTTTGTGAATCATTTGCTACTCATGTTGATCTCCCTAAGGAGAAGTGGTTTAAATATGATCCTCCCATTGAACTTAAAGTAGTAGGACCTATTAAAGTTGAAGAAGAAACTATTACTTATAATGTTGATTCTATTGTTCCTACTGCTTATATTGAGAAACCATGTTTTCCTGTTAGAATAAAGGCTCATCCTAAAGCTCCAACCGTCGTTCATAAGAATTATACTAGAACACCAACACCCCCTGAGAAAATTAAAGTTGAACCTAGTATTGCTATGGTTAAATATCTCTTGGTTGATAATATTGATGGCATGTTATTTATTTATGTGATGAAGCTGCTAGAATTGCTAAACTCAATATGAAAGATAAACATAGACCTGTTGTTGGCATGCCTATTGTTTCTGTTAAAATTGGAGATCATTGTTATCATGGCTGATGTGATGTGGGTGCTAGTGTGAGTGCAATTCCTTATACCTTATATAAAGAAAATATGAATGATATTGCACCTGCTGAGATAGAATATATTGATGTTACTATCAAGCTTGCTAATAGAGATACTATATCACCAATTGGGATTGTTAGAGATGTTGAAGTCTTGTGTGGGAAAATTAAATATCCTACTGATTTTCTTGTTCTTACTTCCCCACAAGATAATTTTTGTCCCATTATATTTGGTAGACCCTTCTTGAATACTATTAATGCTAAGATAGACGGGGAGAAGGATATTGTTACTGTTGGTTTACGGGATATGTCTCATGATTTTAATTCCTCTAAATTTCATAGACAACCCCATGATAAAGAATTGCCTAGTAAGGATGAAATTATTGGTCTTGCTTCTATTGTCGTGCCTCCTACTGATCCTTTAGAATAATATTTGCTAGACCATGAAAATGATATGTTTATGAATGAAAGAAGGGAAATAGATGAAGTATTCTTTAATCAAGGGCCTATTTTGAAACACAATTTGCCTGTTGAAATCCTTGGGACTCCTCCTCCACGTAAGGGTGATCCCGTGTTTGAGCTTAAACAATTACCTGATACTTTGAAATATGCTTATCTTGATGAAAAGAAGATATGTCATGTTATTATTAGTGCTAAGCTTTCAAAGCATGAAGAAAAGAAATTATTGAAAACTCTGAAGAAGAACCATGCTGCTATTGGATATACTCTTGACGATCTTAAGGGCATTAGTCCCACTCTATGTGAGCACAAAATAAAATTGGAAAAAGATGCTAAACCAGTTGTTGATCATTAACGACGTATAAATCCTAAGATGAAAGAATTGGTAAGAAATGAAATACTAAAGCTTCTGGAGGAAGGTATAATTTATCCCATTACTGATAGTCAGGGGGATAAGTCCTGTTCATTTTTTCCCTAAGAAAGGAGGTACCACTATTGTTCCTAATGATAAGAATGAATTGATTCCACAAAGAATTGTTACAGGTTATAGAATGGTAATTGATTTCTGCAAATTAAATAAAGCTACTAGAAAAGATCATTACCCTCTACCTTTTATTGATCAAATGCTAGAAAGATTATCCAAGCATACACATTTCTGCTTTCTATATGGTTACTCTAGTTTCTCTCAAATACGTGTGTCAAAAGATGATCACAAGAAAATCACTTTTACTTCCCTTTCGGTACCTTTGTAACACCCACAATGCGGCTATATCTCCCACGTGTCGGGGCACGACTTAGAGGCATAGCCGCATGGTAGGTTTGGCGCAAGAGGGGTAATCTTCACACAATCCCATGTACTGAATAAGAAAGGGATATAGAGTTGGGTTACAATCGCCACTTCACACAAATACAAATTAAACATACATCATCCAAAGTACAAATAAGGTCCGACTACGGAACCAAAATAAAAGGAAGACAACCCCAATTGCTAGATCCCCGACCAACCCAACTGGGCTCCACTATTGACCAACAGGAAACGAAACAACACAACGAACATGATCTTCATCGAGCTCCCACTTGAGCTCAGTTGAGTCACCTGCACTGGTATCCTCGGCACCTGAAGCTGTTTGGAAGTATCTGTGAGTCATGAGGACTCAGCAATCTCACACCCGCGAGATCATAACTATTTAAGCTTAAGGGTAGGAAAGGGTAGTGAGGTGGAGCTGAAGCAAGCACTAGCTTATATGGTGGCTAACATACGCAAATAAGACCAAGAAGAGAAGCAACGCAACGGTCGTGAAGCTAGAAATGATCAAGAAGTGATCCTGAAACTACTTGCGTTCAAGCATAACACAAGACCGTGTTCTCTTCCCGGACTCCGCCGAAAAGAGACCATCACGGCGACACATGCGGTTGATTCATTTTAATTAAGTTAAGTATCAAGTTCTCTACAACCGGATATTAACAAATTCCCATCTGCCACATAACCGCGGGAATGACTTTCGAAAGTTCAAAACCCTGCAGGGGTGTCCCAACTTAGCCCATCACAAGCTCTCACGGTCAATGAAGGATATTCCTTCTCCTAGGAAGACCCGATCAGACTCGGAATCCCGGTTACAAGACATTTCGACAATGGTAAAACAAGACCAGCAAAGCCACCCGATGTGCCGACAATCCCGATAGGAGTCGCATGTATCTCATTCTCAGGGCAACACCGGATGAGACAGGCTACGAGTAAAACCAGACCTCGAGTTTCCCAGAGGTGGCCCCGCAGGCGGCTCGGTTCGGACCAACACTTAGACAAGCACTGGCCCGGGGGGGGGGGGTTAAAATAAAGATGACCTCGGGAGCGCCACTCCCAAGGGAAAAGTAGGTGGTGGTGAGGCAAATGTAAAACCAAGTTTGGGCCTTGCTGGAGGAGTTTTATTCAAAGCGAACTGTCAAGGGGTTCCCATAACACGCAACCGCGTAAGGAACACAAAACCAAGGAACATAACACCGGTATGATGGAAACTAGGGCGGCAAGAGTGGAACAAAACACCAGGCATAAGGCCGAGCCTTCCACCCTTTACCAAGTATATAGATGCATTATAGTAAATAAGATATAATAATGGTATCCCAACAAAATCCATGTTCCAACATGGAACAAGCTTCATCTTCACCTGCAACTAGCAACACTATAAGAGGGGCTGAGCAAAGCGGTAACATAGCCAAACAACGGTTGCTAGGTAAGGAGGGTTAGAGGCTTGACATGGCAATATGGGAGGCATGATATAGCAAGTGGTAGGTAGCGCAGCATAGCAATAGACCAAACAACTAGCAAGCAAAGATAGAAGTGATTTCGAGGGTATGGTCATCTTGCCTGAGATCCCGCAAGGAAGAAGAATGAGTCCATGAAGAAGACAAACGGACGTAGTCGAACGGATCCTCACAAACGCGACGTTATCGAAACTAACCTGAAGAAGCAACATAGGAAAGAAGCAAACAACATAGTAAACAACCATCACATCAACATGGCATGATGCACAACCAAGTATGATGCATGTCCGGTTTAATGAAGCATGTCATGGCAAAGTGCACAAGCAATCCTACAAATTAAGTGGAGCTCAATATGCAACTCCGTTGCATATTGACGAAACACCACATTTCATTATTTAGTTCTCTCCCATTTAAACTACTCAACAAAAATTAAGTGTTGTTTAAACATGGCAAGAGGTGAAGCATACATAAACTAACTACCTAGTCAAGTTTAAATGAGGCCGGAAACAACAAACAACAATTCCGGTAAATCCCCATATGCATATTTCAAAGTTGGTACAGTTCTGCCCTAAACCATATTTTAGAGTTGTTAAACATGTAAGGCGAGTGCACTATGTTAAACTAGGCATTTTTCTAACCCATTTACATATAAAGTTTGTTAGGTTCGGAGCTACGGTTATTTAGTTATGGAATAAATCATTTTAGCATGGCATAGAAGCAAACTAAAGCAAACAGCAGTTTAAACATTTTAAACATAGATGAAAGTTACAAATTATTAATCTACACGAAATTCTAAGCATTTTACATATATAATTTTTTTATATATGATGCACAGTTTGTGAGTTATGATATGCATGAACTAGAGGGGCTATTCTGCAAAACTGCCAAACTCCTGGAAAATAGCTAAAACGCAGAACTAAAAAAACATGACACAGGCTGGAACTGTTGGCCTAACAGCACAGAGGTCTGAAGGGGGGGGGGGTCTCACCATGGGCTCGGCCCAGATCTGTGGAGGAGGCGGCCTGGCAGGGCACGCTGGGCCTTGGTGCTTGTCCACACAGGCACTGGAACGGGTCAACGTAGGGGGCTGGGCACCTCGTCCTGTTCTCATTAGGAAGCAGAGCAACGTCAGGAACTTGACGACGGGCGGCGCGATGAGGGACTCCGCCAGACGGGACTTGGCGTGCGGGCGCAGCGACACTGAAGGACAGCGGCGAGGCAGAGGAACAGGACTCCGGCGACGAGGCAAGGCGGCGGCCACACTGTTGGAGCTCGGGGTCGGGGAGGTCGCGTGGTTGCCGAAGACGGTGGGGAAAACGGCTGAGGGCGGCGACTCCAGGCCGGGTCTGGGCGGGCGACGCATGCAACGAGGAGGTTGGGGACGGGGCCGGAGATGCGATCCAGGGCGGCGGAACTTGGGGCTCCATGGCCACGACGAGGAGTTCCATGGGCGGCGGCGCTGTTCGGTTCCTGCAGGGAGGCGAGGTGAGAGACAGAGAGATCGTGAGCGAGAGAGAGGACCAGAGAGGAAAAGGGGAGAGGTAAAGGGAGGCGCGAGCGAGGTCACGATGGAGCTGCTGTGATTTGGGCGGCGCTGAAAAACAGGGAGGGGTCGGAGAGGATTTGGATCGGGAGGAGATGTGGAGTGGAGGCAGCCGGTTGGTTGGGGGAGAGATCGATGGGATGGATGGTGGTTGGCTGCTGGTGATCCCGATGTGGATTGAGCGGGTGGCGGCGTGATGGGACAAGAAGCCTAGGTTTTTCGGATTGGTCTAGGGTTGTACTATATATAGCAATAGGATTTTCGGGTAGGGGCTAATCCGATCCCTCCGATCGCAATCGGACGATCGCGAATAAAATAGCTAGGGAGTCCAAAAGAGAAACCATTGATGATTTAGGGATGTTTGGGGATGATCCGAAACCAACGGTGACGACTGCCCGGGTCGGGTCCGGGACAGCTTTCGGACGCGCGCGCGAGGAGGGCCGCGGGCTGACGTGAGAGGTTAGATTGGGCCT
Source organism: Triticum aestivum (assembly GCF_018294505.1). Classification (NCBI taxonomy): domain Eukaryota; kingdom Viridiplantae; phylum Streptophyta; class Magnoliopsida; order Poales; family Poaceae; genus Triticum; species Triticum aestivum. The sequence continues at coordinate 367,746,232 of NC_057800.1, read as the reverse complement.
GGTTTAAAGTGGAAGTGGGCTGTGAAGAGAGAAGAAAAGGAGAGCAGCCCGGGAACTGTTTTCAGAGACCGAAAACGTCCAACGTTAGACCGACTATATTGTCGCTATATTTATCCGTTGGGGCGTCAAACGGACTCCGAATGCGATGAAACTTGGCAGGCGGCCTATCTACACTAAAACAACACCGCATGCCAACTTTCTATCCATTCTGAGAACATTTTCCGGCCATTTATAAAATAATATTTCGGACGTGCCGCGGGCGCGTGCAAGTGTGTCTGGGCTCAGAACGGACAACGGAAAGAACGGGGAGACCCAGGCGGATGCAAGTTTTAAAAACATGATGATGCAATGCGGATGATGACATGGCAAGATGCAACACGCAAGCGAAAAACAAGGCAACAACAACGAATAACTAGAAGACACCTGGCGCGTCGGTCTTGGGGCATCACAACACTCCACCACTACGAGAGGATCTCGTCCCGAGATCTAAGGATGGCACCGGAGAGAAACGAAAGAGGAAGAGAAGAGGTAATACTAAGTTGCTTCTTTGACAAACGAGTGAAACCATGAACCTTGAGAGGTAAAACGTTTTGAGAAAAGAATATAATGAAGATGAACGAGATTGCGAACATTCCATTAGAAAAGAGGAACAAGGAACATTATGAGAAACTTGTAGGTTGAAAGACATAAGAAAAGGGTTACAATGGACAAGAAGTGCATGCAAGCACTCCGGTTGAAACAAGATGTACCAGGAACGATAAGGATCAAATAGGAAAACACTCCAGTTGAAAAGACGTGCAAGACTTGATAAAATGAAAAGAACTTGAGCAAAGGACACAACACTCCGGTTAAAAGAAGATAGTGAAGGAATAAGAATGATATAATTTGGACAAGACTCTGACTGTAAATGGAAATTGAACATGATCTTGACAAGATGAGAGGATACTTGATGAAATCAACAACACACTGCCTCCGAAACTATTGAAAGAAAGGCACAATGGGTAAGAAATATTTCAGACAGCACTCCGGTTGAGAAGGGAGGCAAAACTTGACATGATGGGAAGAACTTGAAAAGAGGGCACGAAACTCCGGTTAAATGGATAAGCACGAAAAAACATGGTCCTCACAATTCTAGATGATGAGTGAAGAGAGCAACATCGCAATGCCTCCGGAAGAAAGAATAGAAGATAGATCATAACAATAACAGAGTGGAGCAGAAAAAGCCAAACTTCTGCCACAAATGAGCTTGGAAAGCACCCTTCCAAGAAGGTTATAACAGAGTTGTTAGAAAAAACAAGAACGAAAAGAACAAGCTTGTAGTGGGCTTATGAAAAACATCTCGAAATCTTGAGGTGAAATTCTGCCACTAACGCAAAACAATAGATTGGATTGATATGAACAAGGAGACGAGAAACTTATTTCACCGGGAGGATAAATGAAGAACATGGGTCGTTTATAACTACCATAAATAGCAATAGTCCTTAGGGGACGCTTTAGGTGAAATATAACCCAAGATAACTCCAATGAAGAGATTGATGGATTGAGAAGTGCTCATGCTCGAAGAAATTGATGTGTTTAACTATCTCATTCCTGACAACTTTTGAATCATGAAACATGAAGGAAATTGTCAAAAATGACGTAACACCATCTCAAAAGATAAAGTAGAAGGAATTGCACTTTCGAATGCAAGAAGAAGAATACTTGAACTCCTCAAAACAAGACATGTGTTGAACACCATGTTTATCTTAGAGTATATCTTGGCAGATCTTAGCTCCGAGAGAAACCTTGAAGAACAATTGAAGAATGGAATGAATCCTTGACGAACCACCATGTAGAACCTCCATGAAGAACTCTGGATAGATAAAAAAAGGTCGCAAGGAAAAGAAGCTTGAAAAGAATAAGATGAATCCTTGCATTGATTAAATGGAGCTTTGCGCTGATATAATCGAGAAAAACATGGCACTCAGAAAGAAAGATGGCCAAATGAAATCAAGAATTTTGATGAACCTCTGGAATAAGGAAACTAATCATTTGGATGAAACAAGAATAAGAATTACATTATGCTTATCCTTCACCAATTTAAATTAATGACAAGCAACGGATTTGGCATACTACTTATTCTCATAGAAAGGATTAAGATAGATATAGCGCACACTTGAGAAGGTCTTCGACGAACCACCGAAAGGATTGAAAATGAAAGTAGCAAAGGCACAATTCACCAGGAAGAATTGGAAAACGAAAGATGATACTTGAGGGAATTTGATACAAGATAACGAAGACATCACGAGCTGATTAGAGAATACTTGAATGAAGCACCAGTAAGATTTGGAGAATGAGAGCTGAAAGCTGAGAATGAATAAACCCGAAATGATGGTCTTCGGAGAATCAAACTGAAAAGACTCCTGAATTGCTCTGGGTGGGTGAAAAGAATTCTCACAATCGAAAACAACTATGAGAGGATGGTATCAAGCTTGAGCTACGCATTTGTGAGAGAGCAGATAAGATTTGGAGGAAAAACTCTTCTTCGGTCTTCAAATATTCGAGAATGACGACGAGAAACACCACCATGAATTGCTGGGGCACTCCGGAATGGCAACTAGAAAGGTTGAACCAACGATGAAAAGAATTTGAAAGATCTTGGAGAAAGCATTTGACTGATGATAACTCATTCTTACGTCAAACTTGGAAAAGAATTTGAGAGTAACTCCGAGAAAATAGAAGAGTCAGGTAAGATCCTGGGAAAAACCTGTGGGTTAGGGCCCACTCAAAAGACACACCGTTGGAAATGATTTAAAAGAGAGATTGCACAGGTTGAATTAAATGGCTTGTATGAGATAACAACCTCGAAATAACTTGAACGGATTGAGAATGGAAACATGAATCTTCTGAGATATCTTCGGCACTCCGAAACAATTGAATAGCGAGAAGGGAATGATTAGGGGTGTGCACTGGCATGAGAAAACATTTGAAATAAGGAAAATAATATGATCAACACCGAAAGCTTGAATTGAATCCACTAGAGAAGAAAACGAGTGAAGAGTGACAAACTTGAAGATCCCTTAGCATCTTCATAAGAAACACCAGGTACAACATTGAAAGAAAAGACTGAAGAGACTTCTCACAAATAAAAGGTTACATGGTTAAGAAATCTGAATCCTTGAAGAAAAAGGGTGGGAGGGCGGGAAAACAAAAGGCAGCTTGAGACGGATGAAACGAACACCGTTGAGAAAGCTGAGATTGGATCTGGCAAATGGGAAAAATGATAGGATCATCTTGAAGGGAATCGCACTGGTTGGAAATAGAATTGAGATGACAATCTCGATAAATAAGAAGGGTTAGTATTCACATAGGAATATGAGAACACCGCTTAGGAAAGGTATGGAATCAACACTTGACATTGAAGCAACTCGAATACCACAACTCAAAATAAAATAACGGATTGGCTCGCAGAATAAGCCGGAACAAACATATGATAGATCCCATATCATATCATGTGTTCATTGGAAAGATATCCTACGATATACTTGAATTCCCACTTATATACTCCCTAAACTTTCTGGTTATGCAATCAGGTGTTGGGGATACAGGGGAAGCAATATATCTCACCCAAAATAACAATCCCTACATCTAGTTGTATCCATCCTTCAACACATAACCAAGAAACCTTCAGAAATCGTGTACCTCAACCTTCGAAAAGCATCCGTTATACGAGTTATAGTAAGACTCCCGAACTCCCGCCCCAGTACTGGGTGGCGTTGAGGTTATCTCACCAACAACTGCATAAAAGAGATTTTCGATGTCGGCGAACTCAGGTATTCCAGAACTGCAACGATAAAATTGTGACGACAACACCTCGGAGCTCAACTCCCTGGTACACTGCCACAACCCCTAAATGTCAGGAGGCACCAAAAACAATGTTCTCATCACAAAACCATCAGAACGATTCCAAGATACCCGCATGATCCTAAAAAAATTCATGAAATTTGAGGAGAGAAGAGTCAAAACTCTACGTCAGGAGGCCTCACCAGAGCAACGAAGGGACTGAGCACTAAAAAGAATCCTACTCCCTAATATATATAATCCTAAGACTCAAAATTTTTTGTTCTAGACTCAACAACGTCAGATATTCGATCAAGCTCTGATACCAACTTGTAACACCCACAATGTGGCTATATCTCCCACGTGTCGGGGCACGACTTAGAGGCATAGCCGCATGGTAGGTTTGTCGCAAGAGGGGTAATCTTCACACAATCCCATGTACTAAATAAGAAAGGGATACAGAGTTGGCTTACAATCGCCACTTCACACAAATACAAATTAAACATACATCATCCAAAGTACAAACAAGGTCCGACTACGGAACCAAAATAAAAGGAAGACAACCCTAATTGCTAGATCCCCGATTGACCCAACTGGGCTCCACTACTGACCAACAGGAAACGAAACAACACAACGAACACGATCTTCATCGAGCTCCCACTTGAGTTCGGTTGAGTCACCTGCACCGGCATTCTCGGCACCTGAAACTGCTTGGAAGTATCTGTGAGTCACGAGGACTCAACAATCTCACACCCACGAGATCATAACTATTTAAGCTTAAGGGTAGGAAAGGGTAGTGAGGTAGAGCTGTAGCAAGCACTAGCTTATATGATGGCTAACATACGCAAATAAGAGCGAGAAGAGAAGCAATGCAATGGTCGTGAAGCTAGAAATGATCAAGAAGTGATCCTGAAACTACTTACGTTCAAGCATAACACGAGACCGTGTTCTCTTCCCGGACTCCACCGAAAAGAGACCATCACAGCATCACATGCGGTTGATTCATTTTAATTAAGTTAAGTGTCAAGTTCCCTACAACCGGATATTAACAAATTCCCATCTGCCACATAACCGCGGGCACGGCTTTCGAAACTTCAAAACCCTGGAGGGTGTCGGTGTACAAAAATAGGGGCGCATCTTTGTACCCCTTTTCCTGTGCACGGGCAGTCAGAGTCGCGCCCACGGCCACACCAAGGAGAACGAGGGAGGTGAACCAAGGTAAGATTGAAGCCCATGACAATCAAAGCAATGCCAAGGCCAAGACCACAAAGAGCAGAGGGACGAAGCAAGTTCCCCCGGCAAGACCCTTGCCGGGTGGCCTCAGCGGCCCCGACAAGACTCTTGCCGGGACAGCTTGCCCCGCACCAACAGAGCGAGCCACCCTTGAGCCCACGGCCCCCAGTGCCATCATGAGCGTGGGGCCAGGGCTCGGGAAGGCACCCCTATGGTGGCATGTAGATCTTTGTGAAGACATATTCAAGATCAGATTAGAAGATGACGATCCTCGGCAAGATCCTTGCCAAGGAAGGCCACTAGACCCCGGCAAGATCCTTGCCGGGGACGACAACACGCCACAGCGAGAACCTTGCCGGGCCACCCGGCAAGGCCCTCGCCAAAGACGCCGGCAAGGCCACCACCAAGCCCATGTCAACCAAGCTTCCACCGCTGTTCACATGCAGCTGCCAGCCCAACCAGCTGGGCGGGCACCTGTGTGGCAACATGCAGCTCCTAGGCCAACTCATCAAGCGCCTGCGTGGTGGCATGCAGATCTTTGTGAAGGCTCCACCATCGCGCCAACTCAGCTGCCTGCCTGCCTGCATGGCACCGCACGCATCCCTGGACGAGGCGCATGTCGAAGCGAGGAGAAGCAGCGATGGACGGGGTGGGCCTCGCCCCCGTCCCCGATAAAGCAAGAGGACACCAAAGCGATGTATTAAATGCACCATGTCCTATAATATGAGGGATAACCTCGTGCCACTGTAGACCTTTCCACCTCTTGTGTGCCACTGTGGCAACCCCTTTTTCCTATAAAAGGAGGCCCGAGGCGACGAGGAGGGGGATTCGGCACTTTGGAACAACACGCTGACCACAGCTAGTTCGAGAGCTCAAGAACTCTCAGAAATACACCCACCAAAGCAGGACTAGGGTTTTACGCATCCTCGCGGCCCGAAGCTAGGTAAATGATCCTTGTGCTGTCTTCTAGCCCTGCTCTCCTCGCAACCCTACGCCCCGACAACCGTAGTAGGGATTCTTGTGATCCCATAGGTGTCGTTCCACACCGACATCCATGGCGCGCTAGGTAGGTGGACGCAATTGTGAGAATCAGGTCTAGTAGTTAGCCTAGCAGTTATTCGTTGCCATGGCCCCTGAGAAGAGGACGGCCACGACGATCGATTCGTTGGGAGCCGAACGACCCGTGCCGGTGCGGACGGGCAGCGGACCGGTCGTAGACAGGACCTGGGCCGTGACCCGCGAGCACCAGCATCGCCCAGGCAGTCGGAGCCTGGCAAGCTGCGTCGTTCGCGCGCCAGACGACCGGCTACACGTCGCCGGATCCAAGGACGGAGCTGGGGCCCCCGCAGGCGGTGCGGGGCCCTCCAGGGGCGTCATTGTGCCGACTTCTGGCGGCGTGGCGACCTCTAGGACGCCTACACGGGCGACCACCGCGCGTTCTTCCCATGGTGTGCGCGCCGAGCAGCGTCACCACAATGGTGACCCTGGGCACCGCCGTGGGAAGAGCCATGTGCGTCATCGGCAAGATGAGGGGGTTCAGCACGCTCACCGAAGCACTGGCAAAAATGGCGCGCAGCCGCTGGGTCGTGACAGAGCTCCTTCTAACGTAGTTAGAAGTCGAAGTGCACCATGATCCACGCAGCTGTCGCCGCCGCTGATACGTCTCCAACGTATCTATAATTTTTGATTGCTCCATGCTATATTATCTACTGTTTTGGGCATTATTGGGCTTTATTATCCACTTTTATATTACTTTTGGGACTAACCTATTAACCGGAGGCCCAACCCAGATTTGCTGTTTTATGCCTATTTTAGTGTTTTGAAGAAAAGGAATAACAGACGAAGTCGAAACGGAACGAAATCAACTAGAGAAGTTATTTTTGGAAGGAAACACACCTGATGGACTTGGACCTCATGTCAGAAGATACGGGAGTTTCCCATGAGGGTGGGGGGCGCGCCCACCCCCTAGGGCGTGCCCCTGCCTCGTGGGGCCCCCGTGGCTCCCCTGACGTGCTTCTTCTGCCTATATAACTCCATATACCCTAAAACTTCCAGAACAGAGATTAGATCGGCAGTTCCGCCGCCAGAAGCCTCCATAGCCACCGAAAACGAATCTAGACCCATTCCGGCACCCTGCCGGAGGGGGCAATCCTTCTCCGGTGGCCATCTTCATCATCCCGGCGCTCTCCATGACGAGGAGGGAGTAGTTCTCCCTCGGGGCTGAGGGTATGTATCAGTAGCTATGTGTTTGATCTCTCTCTCTCTCTCGTGTTCTTGAGGTGATACGATCTTGATGTATCACGAGCTTTGCTATTATAGTTGGATCCTATGTTTCTCCTCCCCCTCTTCTCTCTTGTAATGAATTGAGTTTCCCCTTTGGAGTTATCTTATCGGATTGAGTCTTTAAAGACTTGAGAACACTTGATGTATGTCTTGGTGATCAACTTGCGGGTTTCGTGACATTGGGAACCTATGCATAGGGGTTGGCACATGTTTTCGTCGTGATTCTCCGGTAGGAACTTTGGGGTACTCTTTGAGGTCCTTTGTGTTGGTTGAATAGATGAATCTGAGATTGTGTGACGCATATCGTATAATCATACCCACGGATACTTGAGGTGACATTGGAGTATCTAGGTGACATTAGGGTTTTGGTTGATTTGTGTCTTAAGGTGTTATTCTAGTACGAACTCTAGGGCTGTTTGTGACACTTATAGGAATAGCCCAACGGATTGATTGGAAAGAATAACTTTGAGGTGGTTTTGTACCCTACCATAATCTCTTCATTCGTTCTCCGCTATTAGTGACTTTGGAGTGACTCTTTGTTGCATGTTGAGGGATAGTTTTATGATCCAATTATGTTAGTATTGTTGAGGGAACTTACACTAGCGAAAGTATGAACCCTAGGCCTTATTTCGACACATTGCAATACCGTTTACGTTCACTTTTATCATTCATTACCTTGCTGTTTTTATATTTTCAGATTACAAAAACCTTTATCTACTATCCATATACCACTTGTATCACCATCTCTTCGCCGAACTAGTGCACCTATACAATTTATCATTGTATTGGGTGTGTTGGGGACACAAGAGACTCTTTGTTATTTGGTTGCAGGGTTGCTTGAGAGAGACCATCTTCATCCTATGCCTCCTACGGATTTATAAACCTTAGGTCATCCACTTGAGGGAAATTTGCTACTGTCCTACAAACCTCTGCACTTGGAGGCCCAACAACGTCTACAAGAAGAAGGTTGTGTAGTAGACATCAGCCGCCCACGCTAGCGGAAGCTTTGGCGCGCGCACAGCTGCTCCTCGCCTTCCCTCCTGCTGCGGAGAAGCTCGATGAGTGGAGGGCCACCATCCGGAGCCTCGTCACCATCGCAAACAAATACAATCCGCGGACGGTGGGGCCCTCGGGCCGACGCTCCATCGAGCCACCACATGCTGGCGCTGGGAGGACCGGGGGAGCTGCGGCCATGGTGCACTCTCCTCCTCCTCGCCAGCCGCTGTGGGCATCGGCCCATCCCGATGACGCTTGTGATAATAGCTCCATAGCGTCGTCCAACCCGCGGACCCTCCGCGACCAGCGCCAGGTCCTTCGGGAGCGAGCTCACGAATACGCTCGAACCACCATCGAGCGCCGGCGCGAAACGCGCCGCCAGTCGGACAAGCGGGCGGGACCCGCTATGGACCACCCGACACCGGGGGGGCCCAGCGGCCTACCTTACGAGGTGGGCTGCCCGACTTTTACCCGTGAGCTGAGGCAGTTCCAGTGGCCGTCCCACCACACGTTCAAGCCCGACGTCGGCGAGAAGTACACCGACAAGACCCATCCGTTCGAGTTCCTCAGCATCGACACTATCGCGATGCAGGCCGCTGGGGCTCGCGACGACAAGGTGCTTGCCAACTATTTCCCGCAGGCGCTCAAGCCCAATGTGATGTCTTGGTTGATGCACTTGCCGGTGGATTCCATTTCTTCCTGGTCAGATATGTGCCATGATTTCATTGGCGCCTTCACAGGAGGCCACCAAGCTCATGGCCAGGCCAGTGATCTGCATATCATTCCCCAGAAGGAAGGGGAAACCCTGCGCAAGTACATCCAGAGATTCAGCCGGGTGCAGTACAACATCCCCGACGTTCATCCCTCTGCTGTGATTAGCGCATTCCACCAAAATGTACGCAATCGCAAGATGCGCGAGGAGCTGGCGATGACCAAGGTTAAGGATGTGGCCGAGCTATACGTTCTGGCCGATAGGTGCGCCCGGGCTGAAGAGGGAAGAAAGTACCCCGGTGAAGACGCCGGCGCATAAACCGTCTCTACTGATGAAGACGCCGCCACCCCGACGAACAAGAGCCGGCATCGCAACAGGAAACGCAAAGGCAAGGCCGTGCTTGCCGTTGAGGGATCTGATGATACCGGTGTTGGCAAGAAGGTCAAGGCAGACGGCCCCGGCAAGGAAATTTCCGGGTGCGCCGCCTGCCGGGCCCTGGCGACTACCAACAAGCCAAGAAGCTCTGGCAAGCAATACTCCAAGATCCACCGCACCAAGGGCAATGACCTCCAGAACTGCCGACAAGTTGAGCTGCTTGCTAAGAAGCAAAAGGCTGAGTACGAAAGGCGGGACAAGGAGAAGGATCAGGATGGTGCTGAGGGATCCGGCAAGAAGCGTGGCAGCCAAGGAGGCCGCCCCGGCAAGGACAACCAGCAAGAGAGGCCCGCCCGGGGCCGCAACAGGAAACAAGAAGATGACGACCACGATGAGGACGAAGAGTCTGGTGAGCAAGGGATCCAGAAGGCTACGGAGGCCATGTGCGTCGATGGCGGTGCCTCGCTGCATACCTCTCACCGACAGCTCAAGCAGTGGGCGCGTGAGATTACAGTAGTAGAGCCATCATTCGACGCTCAGAAGCCGCTGAAGTGGTCCAGCACGCCCCTCATCTTTGACGCCGAGGACCACCCTGACCCCACTACCGCGGTCGGGTGTTTGTCGTTGTTGGTCTCGCCAACAATACGCAAACCTCAGGGTGAACAAGATGTTGGTTGACGGCGGGGCCGGCCTGAACCTGATCCCGCATGTCGTGATCAAAAGGTTGCAAATCCCTGATGGAGACCTCGAGGAAACAGACACGTTTCAAGGGGTCAATCCGGGGAGGAGCCAGCCGAAGGGAAAGGTCACACTGCCTGTGACAGTTGGAGGAGAGTTGAACTACATGACGGAGAGGATCGTCTTCGACGTGGCCGAGATCCCCTTGCCCTACAACGGGATCCTCGGCCGTCCGGCATTGGCCAAGTTCATGGCGGCGTCACACTATGCCTACAACATGCGAAAGATGCCCGGGCCGTTGACCATCATCTCCGTTCCCTACGACAAGAAGGACGCGCTAGTCTGCGCCGAGCAACTCTACCGGGAAGCAGTTGCAGCAGCTGCCGTCAAGGCACCTGCTCCTGCCGCTGACGGCCCGGGAGGGAAAAAGGAGCCCGGCAAGACCTCTTGCACCCACTCCGGCAAGCGCACCTCCTCGGAGTGTTGTGCTACCGTTGAGGACGTGCTAGATAGCTCTACCGACAAGAGCAAGAGATCCAAAGCCGAGCCGCCACAGACCAAGAAGGTGCCCGTCGGGGAGGATGGCACGGGAGGGGCCTTCATCATAGGCTCCACCCTCGACAGCAAATAGGAACGCACGCTCGTCACCTTCCTACGGGCAAATGTTGACGTGTTTGCATGGCAAGCGTCCGACATCCCCGGTGTTCCCAGGGAGGTGATTGAGCACCACCTAGCTGTCTGCCCCCACACGCGGCCCGTCAAGCAGAAGGTCAGAAAGCAGGCTCTGGAAAGGCAGGAGTTCATCACAAAGGAGATCGGGAAGTTGGAAGCGGCAGGTTTGGTGAGAGGGGCGCTCCACCCGACGTGGTTGGCCAATCCAGTAGTGGTGCCCAAGGCGAATGGGAAGTGGAGGCTGTGTACTGATTACACAGATATTAATAAGGCTTGCTCTTGGGACCCCTTCCCGTTGCCGCGCATCGACCAGATTGTTGACTCCACGGCCGGGTGTGATCTGTTATCACTCGTCAGCGCCTACTCAGGCTACCACCAAATCTTCATGACAAGAGAGGATGAAGAGAAGACGACATTCATCACCCCATGTGGTACGCATTGCTTTTTACGGATGCCTTTCGGGTTGAAGAGTGTCGGCTCAATGTTTGCAAGAGCAGTCCAAATTGTTTTTGAACCTTAGCTCCATACAAATATGGAGGCCTACATGGATGACATAGTGGTCAAAACCAAGGACGGGCCAACTCTTGTGCAAGATCTAGAAGAGACATTTGCTAACCTGCGCAAGATCAACCTCAAGCTGAACCCTGAGAAGTGCGTCTTTGGCGTTCCGTCCGGCAAGCTTCTCGGATTATTTGTGTCGCAGCGTGGGATCGAGGCAAACCCAGACAAGATCAAGGCTATTGAGCAAATCGAGGCGCCCAAGCGGATCAAGGATGTGCGTCAGCCCACCGGCTGCGTTGCCGCCATGAGCCGGTTCATCTCCAAGTCCGCCGAGTGCGCCCTTCCCTTCTTCAAAATCTTGAAGATGGCAGGCCCAATAGAGTGGACACCAGAAGCCGAGGCATCACTGCAGGATCTGAACAAATACCTTTCCTCCACGCCGATACTGGTTGCGCCTAAACCACAAGAGTCGTTGCTGTTGTATCTGGCGGCGATGAATCAAGTGGTCAGCGCCGCATTGGTGGCACAGAGGGAGGTCGACGAGGAGGCGGCAATGGCGGCAAAACCAACGAATGGCAAGCCAAAGATTCCCTCGACAGGGCCTGGTGCCGACAAGGCGTGGCCCCCGGCGGAGTCTGGTGCCACCAAGGCAATGCCCGCGCAGTCGAGTGAAGTGGTGCCAAAGAAGAAGATGATGCAGCACCCGGTTTACTTTGTCAGCTCCCTCTTGCAGGGGGCTAGGTCGAGGTATTCCAGCGTGCAAAAATTACTCTTCAGCCTCCTTATGGCCTCGAGGAAGCTGCATCACTACTTCCGGGCCCACGTGATCACTGTCGTCACCCGCCTCCCGTTGCAACGGATACTGCACAACCCGGACGCATCCGGAAGGATTGTGGAATGGGCCTTGGAGCTGTCAAGTTTCGGTTTAAAGTTTGAAAGTACCTCGACAATTCAGAGTAGAGTCTTGGCGGAATTCATCGCAGAATGGACCTTGACGCCTAACGAAGAAATCCAGGAGACCACTCTCCCCGGCAAGGAAGCAGACCGCGACTGGATAATGTACTTTGATGGGGCTTTCTCGCTGCAAGGCACCGGTGCTGGTGTGCTACTCGTCGCACCCACCAGAGAACACCACAAGTACGTGATACAGATGCACTTCCCCAGGGAGATGTCCACCAACAACACTGCCGAGTACGAGGGATTGCTTGCCGGTCTTAGGATCATGGCAGACCTCAGGGTTAAGAACCTCATCGTTAGGGGCGACTCGCAACTCGTTGTCATGCAGGTCAACAAGGATTATCAGAGCCCATTGATGGAAGCGTACGTAGATGAGGTGAGGAAGCTAGAGGAACGCTTTGACGGTATCCAGGCGGAGCACGTCCCCTGAACGGAGAACGACATCACCGATTACCTGTCAAAGCATGCCGCATTCAAGCTACCTGTGGAACTAGGTACCTTTTTGCTCCGGTTAACTCAACCATCTGTCGAACCATCAGCGGGGTAGAACAAGCGGAGGAAATCAGGTCCCGGCAAGTACTTTCCTATCGAGCCCCCTGGGGCTGCCGGCAAGGGTGCTGCCGCGGACGCCGAGCCTGCCCAAGAGCGACTGGCTCCGACAGGGCGTCAAGCCCTGGCCGTAGAGACAGCCGTTCCCATAGCGGAAGAAATGCCTTTGGTCCTTGCCGTCGAGCCCCAGGCTCCGACATGGGCGCAACATACCGTCCACTTCCTCCAAACAGGGAGCTTCCTAAGGAGCAGGAAGAAGGAGAGAAAGTATCCAGTAGGTCCGCCCTGTACCAGTTCGTCGATGACGTCCTGTACCGGAGGAGGCCAAATAGTGTGAAACTCAAGTGCATCCCCCGGGAGGAAGGACTGGTGCTATTGGCGGAGATACATGGAGGCAATGTGGCTCCCACATAGGGTCAAGGGTCGTTGCCGGGAAGGCATTCCGGCAAGGTTTCTTCTGGCCCACCGCCCTCCAAGATGCGACGACACTAGTAACCAAGTGTGAAGCGTGCCAGTTCCATTCAAAGAAGCTTCATCAGGCAGCTCAAGCCCTTCGAACAATCCCTCTCTCCTGTCCATTCTTGGTCTGGGTGCTCGATATACTGGGCCCTTTCCCCCGCGCTGTCAGGGGCTTTGAGTACTTGTATGTTGCAATCGACAAGTTCACAAAGTGGCCGGAAGTGGAAGCAGTGAGGAAGGTGACTCTTTAGTCAGCCGTCAAGTTCTTCAAAGGACTGGTCTGCCGTTTTGGTGTGCCAAACAGAGTCATCACCGACAACGGCACGCAGTTCACAAGCCACACCTTCATGCAGTACATCCAAGACCTCGGCAGCAAGGTCTGTTTTGCTTCCATGGTAGCTCCATGGAGCAACGGCCAAGCGGAGAGGGAAAATGCTAAAGTGTTGCGAGGCTTGAGAACGAAGACCTTTGACAAGCTGCACAAGAGTGGAAGGTGCTGGATTGATGAGTTGCTGGTGGTTCTTTGGTCGATCAGGACGATGCCAAATCGAGCCACCGGCCAGACACCTTTTGCCCTAGTATACGGGGCAGAAGCAGTTCTCCCCGCGGAACTCATATGTGGGTCACCTCGAGTGCTCTCTTATGATGAGCTTGAGCAAGAGACATTGCGCCAAGATGACGCGACGCTCCTTGAGGAAGATCGTCTTCGGGCAGCTGTGAGAGTGGCACGCTACCAGCAAGCCTTGCGCCGCTATCATAGCCGCAAGGTTCATGCCCGAAGCCTTGAGGAAGGCGACCTTGTTCTTCGGCGCGTTCAGTCGGCCAAGAATTCCAACAAGTTGACGCCAAAGTGGGAAGGCCCTTATCGGGTAATACGAGTCACCAGGCCCAGCGCAGTCCGCCTGGAGACCGAAGATGCCGTCCCAGTGAGCAACTCCTGGAACATCGAGCATCTTCGCAAGTTTTACCCATAAGGCGCGGCTTGCCAGCCCTCCCGGCAATCCACCTTTTGTACAAGCTTTGCCGACAAGGCATGTGACCCTTTGTACAAAGCCAGGCGCAGACCCTGAGCATAAATAAATGAAGCTCTGGCACCCTAAGTTATAGCATGCATGCTAGGTCGAGTCTCTTCCTTGGTTAGGGTTGATATTGCTTAGCGGCGACTAACCCCTAGCCTAGGGGTCGAGTGCGTCTGTTTGTTCCTTTTCTGTCCTCCTTTGGTTCGCAGGGCACATGAGCACTTCTGCTGAGCTACTCGGAAAGAAGGCAACGGACCGACGCCCCGACCCAAGCAAGCCAGAGTTGCCGAGGGCTGCAAGCACAAGGATCCAACCACGGCAAGATGAGATTGCTAAGGGCTGCGGATCCAGATAAGTCTTTTATCCTCTGTCATGCATTTCGGAACCGGACCGGGGCATGTGAAACCTCGTTTTTATCTCTAGGCTGTCGTGCTCCCCTTTTTCCTATACCTAGGGATCATTTCCAGGATCCGGATTTGGTCGTAGCCACGGCAGCAAGGAGGTGGGGCGAGGAGCCTAAAGCCCACTTCATCCCTACCTCCGCCAAGAGCGCGAGAACGGTCGATTGGAGTGGGGGCGGCAAGGTCTGTTGCCGGGCGAAAAACGTTTATCTTAAAACAATAACAAGGATTCACTCCTTGTCATGGGATTTACCCGCGAACGAAAAACCCGGCAAGCATCCATTTTTCATTAAAAACATCCCATACAGGTACAGTTCGTGCGAGATGAAAAACATGAGCAAGGGGATTACAAGTTTTAAATTTAACAAAGGCCCGCAGGCTTACAAACTAAAAAAGAGATAAGATTCCTGTAATCCCTTTCTTGTCCCTCTCCTCAGGAGGCAGGTCAAGGAGGCGAAAGGGCAAAAAAGAGGCGCCTAGACGAGCTACGAGCAGCAGAAAGCACCAAGAGAACATCTCGGTGGCCACCCACGGGCCGGCCGGTGATGACGGTGCCGGGAATGGAGCTGGAAGACGAGGCGGCAGGACCGGCAATACGCGATGAAGGCGTCGGTGCCCGCGTACTCCGAGTTGACGGCCTTTCCGCCCGCCCTCTTCCTCTTCCGCAGCCTCCCGACGCCAGCCGGTCAAGGAGACAGCCCCGAGGAGTTCAAGGAGCTGGCCCTGCCCCGGCTAGCTTCTATCGGAGGAGCGGCCAGGTGTAGATGTTGCTGCTGCCGCACCCGCCCAGGCGCGGGGCATCCGACGCCTAGTCGGACTCATCCCCGCTGTCAGCCCCACTGTCCTCCTCATCGCTCTCGCTCGAGGACGAGCTTCCATCGTCAGAATCTCCATCAGAGGAGCTCTCCACGCAGCATTTCAGACGAGTTCCAAACTCTCCGAAGACATTGACGAAGAGCAAGCCGTCCTCCATTAACTTGAAGTAGAGGACAGGCCCCGCCGTTAGGCTGTGGATGCGAGCGAACGTCTTCCATCCACGTCGGAGATACATAACTCGAGGAGTCGGGAAGTCGACGTCGACCTGCGTGCCCCCGTTCCCGCAGCCCCTCATGTGCAACCTGAGGGTCTGGGGCGGGGCACGCTCCATCACCCGAGCGAACGGAGTGGGGAGACGAAGACGATGACGCGGGGGCCGGTGAAGCCTGATGAAGAACTCGCAAGGCTGGTCTTCAACGTGGCCCTCCATCGGGAAGGGCATCATTGGCAGGGGTGAGGCCGGCGCGTCGCCCCGTCCTCCTCTTCCCCGAGCGTTAGGGCCTCTGCCCCGGCCTCGCCCCCTCCCCCTTCCCCTCGTGGTCGATTCTACCACCACTGGTTCAGAAGGGGGAGGGACACACTGTCGAGCGGTGATCCTCGCCGCCACCGTCGAAGGACCAGGATTCCCTTTCTCCATGGCAGGTGAAAGTAAGGAGCAGAAGCAGAGGGAGGTAGAAGATGGAAGAATGCGGGGTGTCATTTCCACCCCTTCCTCCTCTTTATAAAGGAATGGGGTTGAGGCTCGGCCGCCCCGCTCGGCCAACCCAGACACTGAAGGCGCGGGGAATCAGGACAGACCCGCTACCCCAACCAGCGGCGGCCCGATTTCTCGCCTCCACCGTTTGCCACCACAAGCGCATGAAAGACGCGTGGCAGACGTGTAGAACTGAGGGGACAGGTGAGGCGACCTCTCGCCACCCCGAGATCGTGGGGAGTGGACGCCTTGAAGACCGAACCCCGACCCCGCTCAGTAAATGAGCCACGCCTCCACGCCTCCCTCTTTTTACGGGGAAGACGCGAGCCGGCTCTTTACTGTGATGTGATGCATGCGTGTGGAAACCGCCCCACGCATGTCGCCCACGTCACGCACACCCCTCCATGCCGCGCCACACGCGCGGGTCGTGGGAGGCGGAGCACGCGAAGAATCTTACCACGGTAAAAACCACCCCACCTGCCTGCGAACCATTTTGGGCCTGGCCCAACAACGCATCGCGCTTATGTGTGGCCCAGGCCCGGGGGCTCCTGTCGGTGTACAAAAATAGGGGCGCATCTTTGTACCCATATTCCTGTGCATGGGCAGTCAGAGCCACGCCCACGGCCACACCAAGCAGAATGAGGGAGGTGAACCAAGGTAAGCTCGAAGCCCATGACAATCAAAGCAACGCCAAGGCCAAGACCATAAAGAGCAGAGGGACGACGCAAGTTCCCCCGGCAAGACCCTTGCCGGGTGGCCTCAGCGGCCCCGACAAGACTCTAGCCGGGACAGCTCGCCCCGCACCAACAGGGCGAGCCACCCTTGAGCCCACGGCCCTCGGTGCCATCATCAGTGTGGGGCCAGGGCTCAGGAAGGCACCCCTGTGGTGGCATGTAGATCTTTGTGAAGACATATTCAAGATCAGGTAAGAAGACGACGATCCTCGGCAAGATCCTTGCCAAGGAAGGCCACCAGACCCCCGGCAAGATCCTTGCTGGGGACGACAACACGCCACGGCGAGACCCTTGCTGGGGCACCCGGCAAGGCCCTCGCCAAAGACGCCGGCAAGGCCACCGCCAAGCCCACGTCAACCAAGCTTCCACTGCTGTTCACATGCAGCTGCCAGCCCAACCAGCTGGGCGGGCACCTGCCTGGCAACATGCAGCTCCCAGGCCAACTCATCAAGTGCCTGCGTGGCGGCATGCAGATCTTCATGAAGGCTCCACCACCGCGCCAACTCAGCTGCCTGCCTGCCTGCATGGCACCGCACGCATCCCTAGCCGAGGCGCGTGTCAAAGCGAGGAGAAGCGGCGATGGACGGGACGGGTCTCGCCCCCCCCCCCTGATAAAGCAAGAGGACACCTAAGCGATGCATTGAATGCACCTTCTCCTGTAATACGAGGGATAACATTGTGCCATTGTAGACCTTTCCACCTCCTATGTGCCACTATGGCAACCCCTTTTTCCTATAAAAGGAGACCCGAGGCGACGAGGAGGGGTATTCAGCTCTTTGGAACCACACACTGACCATAGCTAGTTCGAGAGCTCGACAACTCTCAGAAATACACCCACCAAAGCAGGACTAGGGTTTTATGCATCCTCGCGGCCCGAACCTGGGTAAACGATCCTTGTGCTGTCTAATAGCCCTGCTCTCCTCGCAACCCTGAGCCCCGGCAACCGTAGTAGGGATTCTTGTGATCTCATAGGTGTCGTTCCACACCGACACAGGGGTGCCCCAACTTAGCCCATCATAAGCTCTCATGGTCAACGAAGGATATTCCTTCTCCTAGGAAGATCCGGTCAGACTCGGAATCCAGGTTACAAGACATTTCGACAATGGTAGAACAAGACCAGCAAAGCCACCCGATGTGCCGACAATCCCGATAGGAGTCGCACTTATCTCGTTCTCAGGGCAACACCGGATGAGACAGGCTATGAGTAAAACCAGACCTCGAGTTTCCTTGAGGTGGCCCCACAGGTGGCTCGGTTCAAACCAACACTTAGACAAGCACTGGCCCGGGGGGTTAATATAAAGATGACCCTCGGGAGCACGACTCCCAAGGGAAAAGTAGGTGGTGGTGAGGCAAATGTAAAACAAAGTTTGGGCCTTGCTGGAGGAGTTTTATTCAGAGCGAACTGTCAAGGGGTTCCCATAACACCCAACCATGTAAGGAACGCAAAATCAAGGAAAATAACACCAGTATGACGGAAACTAGGGCGGCAAGAGTGGAATAAAACACCAGGCATAAGGCCGAGCCTTCCACCCTTTACCAAGTATATAGATGCATTAAAGTAAATAAGATATAATAATGATATCCCAACAAAATCCATGTTCCAACATAGAATAAGCTTCATCATCACCTGCAACTAGCAACGCTATAAGAGGGGCTGAGAAAAGCGGTAACATAGCCAAACAATGGTTGCTAGGTAAGGAGGGTTAGAGGCTTGACATGGCAATATGGGAGGCATGATATAGCATGTGGTAGGTAGCGCGGCATAGCAATAGAGCGAACAACTAGCAAGCAAAGATATAAGTGATTTCGAGGGAATGGTCATCTTGCCTGACATCCCGCAAGGAAGAAGAACGAGTCCATGAAGAAGACAAACGGACGTAGTCGAACGGATTCTCACAAACACAACGTTATCGAAACTAACCCGAAGAAGCAACACCGGAAAGAAGCAACCAACATAGTAAACAACCATCACATCAACATGGCATGATGCACAACCAAGTATGATGCATGTCGGTTTAATGAAGCATGGCATGACAAAGTGCACAAGCAATCCTACAAATTAAGTGGAGCTCAATATGCAACTCCGTTGCATATTGACGAAACACTACATTTAATTATTTAGTTCTCTCCCGTTTAAACTACTCAACAAAAATTAAGTGTTGTTTAAACATGGCAAGAGGTGAAGTATACATAAACTAACTACCTAGTCAAGTTTAAATGAGGCCGGAAACAACAAACAACAATTCCGGTAAATCCCCATATGCATATTTCAAAGTTGGTACTGTTCTCCCCTAAACCATATTTTAGAGTTGTTAAACATGTAAGGCGAGTGCACCATGTTAAACTAGGCATTTTTCTAACCCATTTACATATAAAGTTTGTTAGTTTTGGAGCTACAGTTATTTAGTTATGGAATAAATCATTTTAGCATGGCATAGGAGCAAATTAAAGCAAACAGCAGTTTAAATATTTTAAACATAGATGAAAGTTGCAAATTATTAATCTACACGAAATTCTAAGCATTTTACATATATAAATTTTTTATATATGGTGCACAGTTTGTGAGTTATGATATGCATGAACTAGAGGGGCTATTCTGCAAAACTGCCAAACTCCTGGAAAATAGCTAAAACGCAGAACTAAAAAAACATGAAGCAGGCTGGAACTGTTGGCCTAACAGCACAGAGGTCTGAAGGGGGGGGGGGTCTCACCATGGGCTTGGCCCAGATCTGTGGAGGAGGCGGCCTGGCAGGGCACGCTGGGCCTTGGTGCTTGTACACGCAGGCACTGGAACGGGTCAACGCAGGGGGGCGGGCACCTCGTCCTGTTCTCAGCAGGCGGGACTTGGCGTGCGGGCGCAGCGACACTGAAGGACAGCGGGTCATCGGTGAGGTAGAGGAACAGGACTTCGGCGACGAGGCAAGGCGGCGGCCACAGTCTTCGAGCTCGGGGTCGGGGAGGTCACGTGGTTGCCGGAGACGGTGGGGAAAATGGTCGAGGGCGGCGACTCCAGGCCGGGTCCGGGCGGGCAATGCGTGCAATGAGGAGGTCGGGGACGGGGCCGGAGATGCAATCCAGGGCGGCGAAACTTGGGGCTCCATGGCCACGGCGAGGAGTTCCATGGGCAGCGGTGCTGTTCGGTTCCTGCAGGGTGGCGAGGTGAGAGACAGAGGGATCATGAGCGAGAGAGAGGACCAGAGAGGAAAAGAGGAGAGGTAAGGGAGGCACGGGCGAGGTCACAGTGGAGCTGCTGCGATTTGGGCGGCGCTGAAAAACATGTAGGGGGTCGGAGAGGATTTGGATCGGGAGGAGATGTGGAGAGGAGGCAGTCGGTTGGTTGGGAGAGAGATCGATGGGATGGATGGTGGTTGGCTGCTGGTGATCCCGATGGGGATTGAGCGGATGGCGGCGTGATGGGACAAGAAGCCTAGGTTTTAGGGATTGGTCTAGGGTTGGACTATATATAGCAATTGGATTTTCGGGTAGGGGTTAATCCGGTCCCTCCGATCGCAATCGGATGATCGCGAATAAAATAGCTAGGGAGTCCAAAAGAGAAACCGATGATGATTTAGGGATGTTCGGGGATGATCCGAAACCAACGGTGATGACTGCCCGGGTCGGGTCCGGGACAATTTTCGGACACGCACGCAAGGAGGGTGACGGGCTGACGAGAGAGGTTAGATTGGGCCTGGTTTAGAGTGGAAGTGGGTTGTGAAGAGAGAAGAAAAGGAGAGCAGCCCGGTAACTGTTTTCAGATACCGAAAACATCCGACGTTAGACCGACTATATTGTCGCTATATTTATCTGTTGGGGCGTCAAACGGACTCCGAATGCGACGAAACTTGGCAGGCGGCCTATCTACACTAAAACAACACCGCATGCCAACTTTCAATCCGTCCCGAGAACATTTTCCAGCCACTTATAAAATAATATTTCAGATGTGCCGCGGGCACGTGCAAGTGTGCCTGGGCTCAGAACAGACAACGGAAAGAACGGGGAGACCCGGGCGGATGCAAGTTTTAAAAACATGATGATGCAATGCGGATGATGACATGGAAAGATGCAAAACGCAAGCGAAAGACAAGGCAACAACAGCAAATAACTAGAGGACACCTGGCATGTCGGTCTCGGGACGTCACAACCTTTGCTTATAGATGTATGCCTTTTGGTTTATGCAATGCACCTGCTACCTTTCAAAGATGTATGTCTGCCATATTCTCTGATTTTTGTGAAAAGATTATTGAGGTTTTCATGGATGATTTCTCCATTTACGGAACTTCTTTTGATGTTTTCTTAAGCAACCTTGATCGAGTTTTCAAGAGATTTGAAGAAACTACTCTTGTCTTGAACTAGGAAAAGTGCCAATTTATGGTTAATGAAGTTATTGTCCTAGGACATAAATTTTTTGAAAGAGGTATTGAAGTTGATAAATCTAAAGTAGATGCTATTGAAAAGATGGCATGTCCTAAAGACATCAAAGGTATAAGAAGTTTCCTTGGTCATGCTGGTTTCAATAGGAGGTTTATTAAAGACTTCTCTAAAATTTCTAGGCCTCTCACTAATCTCTTACAAAAAGATGTTCCTTTTGTTTTTGAGGATGATTGTGGAGAAGCATTTGAAATACTTAAGAAAGCCTTGATTTCTGCACCTATTGTTCAGCCACCTCATTGGAATTTACCCTTTGAAATTATGTGTGATGCTAGTGATTATGCTGTTGGTGCTGTTCTAGGACAAAGAGTTGATAAGAAATTAAATGTTATTCAGTATGCTAGTAAAACTCTAGACAACGCCCAGAGAAATTATGCCACCACTGAAAAAGAATTTTTAGCAGTCGTATTTTCTTGTGATAAGTTCAGATCTTACATTGTTGATTCCAAAGAAAATGTTCACACTAATCATGCTGTTATTAAATATCTTAAGGAAAAGAAAGATGCTAAACCTAGAATTATTAGATGGTTTCTCTTGTTACAAGAATTTGATTTACATATTATTGATAGAAAGGGAGCTGACAACCCCGTTGCAGACAACTTGTCTAGGTTAGAAAAATGTTCTTGATTACCCACTGCCTATTAATGATAGCTTTCCTGATGAACAATTAGCTATAATAAATGCTTCTCGTAATACTCCATGGTATGCTCATTATGCTAATTACATTATTGCTACATTTATACCACCTAGTTTTACTTACCAGCAAAATAAAAAGTTTTGTTATGATTTAAGACATTACTTCTGGGATGACCCACACCTTTATAAAGAAGGAGTAGATGGTGTCATTAGACGTTGTGTACCTGAGCATGAACAAGAACAGATCCTACGCAAGTGCCACTCCGAGGCTTACGGGGGGCACCACGCTAGAGACAGAACTGCGCATAAGGTATTCTTATCCGATTTCTATTGGCCTACTTCCTTCAAGGATGCTCGTAAGTTTATCTTGTCTTGTGATGAATGCTAGAGAATTGGTAATATTAGTAGACGTCAGGAAATGCTTATGAACTATTCACTTGTTATTGAACCATTTGATGTTTGGGGCTTTGATTATAGGGGACCTTTTCCTTCCTCTAATGGGTATACACATATTTTAGTTGCTATTGATTACATTACTAAGTGGGTAGAAGCTATTCCAACTAGTAGTGCTGATCATAACACTCCTATTAAGATGCTTAAAGAAGTTGTTTTTCCGAGGTTTGGAGTCCCAAGATATTTAATGACTGATGGTGGTTCACATTTTATTCACGGTGCTTTCCGTAAAATGCTTACAAAATATGATGTCAACCATAGAATCGCATCTCCATATCATCCTTACTGTAGTGATCAAGTAGAATTGAGTAATAGAGAGCTTAAATGAATTTTGCAGAAGACTGTTAATAGATCTAGAAAGAATTTGTCTAAGAAACTTGATGATGCATTATGGGCTTATAGAACTGCTTATAAGAATCCTCTGGGTATGTCTCCGTATAAAATGGTTTATGGAAAAGCATGTCACTTGACTCTTGAACTAGAACAGAAGGCATATTGGGCCATTAAAGAGCTCAATTATGATTTCAAACTTGCCGGTGAAACGAGGTTATCTGACATTAGCTCACTTGATGAATGGAGAGCCCAAGCCTATGAGAATGCCAAGTTGTCTAAAGAAAAGGTTAAAAGATGGCATGACAAGAGGATACAAAAGCGTGAGTTTAATGTATAGGTGATCATGTTCTGCTATACAACTCTCGTTTAAGATTTTTTGCAGGAAAGCTTCTCCCTAAATGGGAAGGTCCTTACATTATCGAGGAGGTCTATCATTCTGGTGCCATAAAAATCAACAACGCCGAAGGCACAAATCCGATGGTTGTAAAAGGTCAAATAATCGAACATTATATCTCACGTACTCCCATAAATGTTGAGACCAATATTATTAATATTGTAACACTGGAGGAGTACATAAGGGACACTTTCCAGAATGTTTCCGACTCCGAAAAGGAATAGGTATGTGATACGGTAAGTAAACTGACTCCAAAACGTTTCCAATGATATTTTTTCTCCGTTTTGTAATATTTAAAAAAATTAGGAAAATTAAAAGTAGCATGAAAGAGACACAAGGCCACCACAAGGGTGGAAGGCGCGCCCTACCCCCCTGGGCGCGCCCCCTGTCCTTGTGGCCACCTCATGTTCCTTCCGGACTTCGTTTTCTTGCATGACACTTCTTTTGGTCGGTAAAAATTCATTATATAATCTCCTGAAGCTTTTAACCACCGTACCACGACAATATATCATATTTTTAGAGCTGTTTTTCTGACAGATCTAGATTACCATGACGTCTCCAAGCGCCCCCAAGGACAATTTTTCGACAAGGTCATCAACCCCTACCTTGCAGAGGTGATGGAACACCCGCAAGCCATTGAGTTGCGTGAGGGGGTGCTGCACATCTGTGATGTTGAGGGGCCGAAGAAGACCGGAAGCATGGAGACGAGGCTCAAAGCAATGGAGCAACACATTTTCAAGTGCCAAGGGATGGTGGAACATGGACTGAACGGAATCACATGATGAATGCAGAGTTCACCAACAATCACAAGCTGGATGCCAAGAGCATTAAGGAGGCCATCTTCAAGCTTCATGAGAAAATTGAGCATCTCTAAGCCCAGATCTATGACCTGCAAAACCAAAACTGTGAGTATGAATACAGATTTAAGAGGATGAGTTTGGCTGCAGATTTGAGGATCCCGGAGACTCGTTCATCTTTCTATGATGGTGAACCTATGCCTTGGAAGATGGATGACAAGCCCACTGCATCAACAACTCCTTCATCACCACCTTCGAAGAAAGAGATCTAATTACATGGGTATGGGCAATCCCCCTGGCAACTGCCAAGCTTGGGGGAGGTGCCCCGATATCATATCACCATCACACCTCCATCTTTATTGTTTTTCTTAGTTCGATCCTTTTGGTTATGTCCTGATCTAGTAGAATAAAGTTTTTAGATTGATCTAGCCTTGAGTTTTGCTTTATGTTCCCTCTATGTAATAGAGTCCTTGAGATATATATATATATATAATAAAGAGTAGTTTTGAGTTAAGGGCTTTGCTTTCTTGCTATGATCTTGAGGGAATTAAGTAAAAGAAAGAATAAAAGAAATAAAAAGATCATATATTGATCTTATGGAAAGTAATGACTTCACATATAAGGAGTATGATGAATAAAAGTTGTTGAGAGTTGACAAACTTAGTTTTGGTCATTGTTGCAATTAATAGGAAGTAATAAAGAAAGAGCGGCTTCACATATAAATATACTATCTTGAACATCTTTTGTAATTGTGAGCACTCATTAAAATATGACATGCTAAAAAGTTGATGTTGGACAAGGAAGACAACATAATAGGTTATGTTTTCTTATATCCAAATAGAAGTTATATTTTCATGGATCATCCAACATGTTGAGCTTGCCTTTCCCTCTCATGCTAGCCAAAATCTTTGCATGAAGTAGATATACTACTTGTGCTTCCAAACATCCCTAAACCCAGTTTTTCCATGAGAGTCCACCATACCTACATATGGATTGAGTAAGATCCTTCAAGTAAGTTGTCACTGGTGCAAGCAATAAAAAATGCTCTCTAAATATGTATGATCTATTAGCGTGAAGAAAATAATCTTTATACGAACTTGTGATATGGAAGAAATAAAAGCCACAGACTGCATAATAAAGGTCCTTATCACAAGCGGCAATATAAAGTGACATTCTTTTGCATGAATATTTTGTGCATCCAACCATAAAAGCGCATGAGAACCTCTGCTTCCCTCTGTGAAGGGCTTATCTTTTATTTTTATCCTCTACCTCAATACAAGAGTCATGGTGATCATCACCTTTCCTTTTTGCACTTGAGGTAAAAGGTTGGGAGGCGAAACTATGAGCCACTATCTTTCTTTGTGTCCAATTGAAGCTTTGAACCCATAAGTATCACGTGAGTGTTAGCAATTGTGAAAGACTAAATGATAGTTGAGTATGTGGACTTGAAAAAAGCTCTTTAATTGACTCTTTCTGATGTTATGATAAATTGCAATTGCTTCAATGACTGAGATCATTGTTTGTTAGTTTTCAATGAAGTTTATGATTCATACTTTATCTTGTGAATGATTTGCTACTTTAGCATAAGAAATTATATGACAATATATGTTGTTGTTCTAAAGATGATCATGATGCCCTCCTTTCCGTATTTTATTTTATCGACACTTCTATCTCTAAACATGTGGACCTATTTTTCGATTTCGGCTTTTGCTTGAGGACAAGCGAGTCTAAGCTTGGGGAAGTTGATACGTCCATTTTGCATCATGCTTTTATGTTGATATTTATTGCATTATGGGATTTTATTGCACATTATATCACAATACTTATGCCCTTTCTCTCTTATTTTATAAGGTATACATGAAGAGGGAGAATGCCGACAGCTGGAATTCTGGACTAGAAAAGGAGCAAATATTAGAGACCTTTTTTGCACAACTCCAAAAGTCCTAAAACTTCACGGAGAATATTTTTGGGATATATAAAAAATATTGGGCGAAGAAAGCACCAGAGGGGGGACAATAGCCAGCCACAAGGGTGGAGGGCGCGCCCTACCCCCTGGGAGCGCCACCCGTCCTTGTGGGCCCCCTGGTTGGCCTCTGACGCCCATCTTCTGCTATATGGTGTGTTTTGACCTGGAAAAAAATCAGAAGGAAGCTCTCAGGACGAAGCGCCACCATCTCGAGGCAGAACTTGGGCAGAACCAATCTAGGGCTCTGGCGGAGCTGTTCTGCCGGGGAAACTTCCCTCCGGGAGGGGGAAATTGAAGCCATCGTCATCACCAACGATCCTCTCATCGAGAAGGGGTCAATCTCCATCAACATCTTCACCAACACCATCTACTCTCAAACCCTAGTTCATCCCTTGTATCCGATCTCTGTCTCAAAACCTTAGGTTGGTACCTGTGGGTTGCTAGTAGTGCTGATTACTCCTTGTAGTTGATGTAAGTTGGTTTATTCGGTGGAAGATCATATGTTCATATCCTTAATGATAATTAAAACTCCTCTGATTATGAACATGAATATGCTTTGTGTGTAGTTACGTTTGTTCCTGAGGACATGGGAGAAGTCTTGTTATAAGTAGTCATGTGAATTTGGTATTCGTTTGATATTTTGGTGAGATGTATGTTGTCTCCTCTAGTGGTGTTATGTGAAAGTCGACTACATGACACTTCACCATTATTTGGGCCTAGGGGAAGGCATTGTGAAGTAATAAGTAGATGATGGGTTGCTAGAGTGACAGAAGATTAAACCCTAGTTTATGCGTTGCTTCGTAAGGGGCTGATTTGGACCCATATGTTTCATGCTATGGTTAGGTTTACCTTAATTCTTCTTTCGTAGTTGCAGATGCTTGCGAGAGGGGTTAATCATAAGTGGGAGGCTTGTCCAGGGAAAGGCAGCACTCAAGCACTGGTCCACCCACATATCAAATTATCAAAGTAACAAACGTGAATCATATGAGCATGATGAAAACTAACTTGACAACAATTCCCATGTGTCCTCGGGAGCGCTTTTCTTTATATAAGAGTTCGTCCAAGCTTGTCCTTTGCTACAAAAAGGATTGGGCCACCTTTCTACACCTTATTTACTTTTGTTACTTGTTACCTGTTACGATTTATCTTATCACAAAACTATCTGTTACCGATAATTTCAGTGCTTGCAGAGAATACCTTGCTGAAAACCACTTGTTATTTCCTTTCGCTCCTCGTTGGGTTCGACACTCATACTTATTGAAAGGACTATCATAGATCCCCTATACTTGTTGGTCATCAAGGATGCACACGGTATGTTCAATCTCACCCTAAGTCGGTTGGCATGGCCTACGTTCCTGAACATATATTGTATATTGCCACATTTTGATACAGGGTGCCACATGCAGTATATACGTCAAAGGGGATATTTTTTCCTTTTCTTTCTATATTAGGCAAGTTAACGATGTATTGTTGCTACCTCTTGAGCTTGCCTTGGTTTTTTCCTTGAAGAGGAAATGGTGATGCAACAAAGTAGTGTAAGTATTTCCCTCAGTTTTGAGAACCAAGGTATCAATCCAGTAGGAGACTACGAAAAAAGCCAGCAAATACCTGCACAAACAAACACCAACTTGCAACCAACGCGACAAAGGGGTTGTCAATCCCTTCATAGTTATTCGCAAAGTGAGATCTCATACAGATGGATAAATGGTAAAGTAATATATTTGGTATTTTTGGTTTATGGAACGGAAAGTAAAAGATTGCAAAGTAAGGGAACGACAACAAAAATTGGCAAGTTGACGGGAAACTAATATGATGTAAAATAGACCCAGGGGCCATAGGTTTCACTAGAGGCTTCCCTCAAGATAGAAGTTATTACGGTGGGTGAAAAATTACTGCCGAGCAATTGATAGAAAAGCGCAAAGTTATTACGATATCTAAGGCAATGATCATGAATATAGGCATCATGTTCGTGTCAAGTAGACCAAAATGAATCTGCATCTACTACTATTACTCCACACATCGACCAACTCCTGCCTGCATCTAGAGTATTAAGTTCATAAGAACAGAGTAACGCATTAAGCAAGATGACATGATGTAGCGGGATTAACTCAAGCAATATGATCAAAACCCCATCTTGTTATCCTCGATGGCAAAAATACAATACGTGTCGGTTACCCTTCTGTCACTAGGATCGAGCACCGCAAGATTGAACCCAAAGCTAAGCACTTCTCCCATTACAAGAAAAACCAGTCTAGTTGGCCAAACGAAATCAATAGTTCGAAGAGACTTGCTTAATATAAGAATTCAGAGGAGATTCAAATAATATTCATAGATAGGCTGATCATAAATCCACAATTCATCGGATCTCGGCAAACACACCGCAAAAGAGTATTACATCGAATAAATCTCCAAGAACATCAGGGAGAACTTCGTATCAAGGATCAAAGAGAGAGAAGAAGCCATCTAGCTACTAGCTATGGACCCATAGGTCTGAAGTAAACTACTCACGCTTCATCGGAGAGGCAATGGTGTTGATATAGAAGCAATCCGTGATCGAATCCCCCTCCGGCAGGATGCTGGAAAAGGCCCCAAGATGGGATCTCACAAGTACAGAAGGTTGCGAAGGTGGAAAAGTGGTTTCGTGGCAACCCTGGATGTTTTTCGGGTATAAGAGTATATATAAGAGGAAGAATTAGGTCAGGAGAGCTATAAGGGGCCCACAAGGTCGGTGGGCGCGCTCTCCACCCTTGTGGCCGCCTCGAGGCTCCTCTGACTTGCACTCTAAGTCTCCTGGGTGTCTTTTGGTCCAAGAAAAATGCATCATGGAAGTTTTATTCCGTTTGGACTCCGTTTAGTATTCCTTCTCTGTGAAACTCTAAAACAAGGAAAAACATAAACTGGCACTGGGCTTTAGGTTAACAGGTTAGTCCCAAAAATAATATAAAATAGCATATTAATGCATATAAGACATCCAAAATAGATAATATAATAGCATGGAACAATAAAAATTATAGATATGTTGGAGACGTATCAATTGTTCTTTCGATTACTCTCATATTTCCATGACATCATGGTTACCCTATCTGTTTCATTATAGATTTTTGTCCTTTGATTTCAACTATTGTACAGTTCTTTCAATGTCGCCCATATTTGCATGTTACCATATTCTTTAACAATCCTACCATTTTCTGCAAC
The DNA here is from genome assembly GCF_018294505.1 of Triticum aestivum. Taxonomy (NCBI): domain Eukaryota; kingdom Viridiplantae; phylum Streptophyta; class Magnoliopsida; order Poales; family Poaceae; genus Triticum; species Triticum aestivum. The sequence continues at coordinate 367,717,132 of NC_057800.1, read as the reverse complement.
GCGTCCCTTGCTATGCAACAACATCTATAGTACACAATATTTCCCTTTACATAAATCAAGACTGCAGGGATGTCATACTGAACAAAAACCATGGATTTACAATCATTGCTTTTGTAAGACTTGATGAATGTGGTCACTCCTATTTTGCCACGGGCCTTTGGACAGAAATTTCAAAGTTTTATGTAATGAAAGCTGGCACTAAAATTGCACTGCACATAAAAGAGCCTGGTCAAGATATATATGCTAACTTCCCCAATGATATCATCCATCCAGACTCTGTTCGAAGTAAGTGTTCTTTTCAAGTATCTGCATGTTGACTTACCCAACAATATAAAAGGAATTGTGTAGCATTTAAGAAACCAATTGTTATTCCATTTTCTTACTCTATTCCTACCTACTAACTTCTAGTTACCAATACACTTTTCTATTGCCCTTTTTAACTAAATATTCCCTATACTCCCACTTCTATCAGAAAGCGCTACTGACGAGGAGACTCCAGAGGTGGAGAACGTGGCTGCCAACAAGTGGAGGTGGGTGAAGCAAGAACCGCAAGTGACTCCAGTAGGCCTAGACTTCATTAGCAGCCTCCATGATGATATGTTGATAGTCATCATCTCCGTCCTAACAATCAAATATGGGGCGCTGACAACCGTCCTTTCCCGGCGGTGGCGCCCCCTATGGCACTCCACCCCTCTTGACCTCATCAACACCCACAAGCTCTGCCATGGCTATCACAAAAGCTTGGATGCGTTCTCCCAGATCCTCGGTAGTCACCATGGCCCAACTAGAGGCATTAGCATGGGCAAGTTCCGTTCCAACGGCAAGGACCGAGCCAAGATTGATGATTGGTTCTTATCCCCCGCCCTAGATCAGCTCAAGGAGCGCACTTTTGATGATGGGCATATGTGCTCGCTGCCAATGTCCGCGCTCCGCCTCGCGCCCACGCTTCACGTCGGCAAGTTCATGAACTGCCATCCCTCCTTAATGACGCGCCCGCTCTTATTCCACCACGACTAAAGCACCTCGAGCTCGTCGTCGTTTTCCTCCCAAATGGTGACATGGAGCACCTGCTCCACGGCTGTATTGCACTCGAGTACCTTCATCTTCAGGCAACCAATGGGTTGAGTAGATTCCACATCACCTCCATGACTCTTCGGACTATTTACGTGTGTTGCTGGTGCTGCAAGAAGACAACACAAAATGTGTACCATAGTATGGTCATTGAGGACACACCTTCACTTGAGAGATTACTTTTAGTTGATCAAGAAGGTCCAACAAGAATCAATTCCATTTCTACGCCAAAATTGAGAGTGGTGGGCTACTCTTATGACAAATACTCTGAACTTGTTATTGGATCCACGCCCATTCAGGTACAATAGTCGCCTTCTACCTCTCCTTCTGGAAATTAACATTATTTCTATTTTTGAAGATGTATGTTTGTTTGTCATCCAAAAAATGAATCTGACAAGCTTGACCCCGAAACTGCGCACAGTGAAGGTCTTGCCACTAGAATCTATCGGCCCCAACCAAGACCAAGTTCTGAGTTTCCTGAGATGCTTTCTGTGCCTGGAGAAGCTATATATTGAGGTGATGTTCCTTTCTTGTTAAATGTTAACCATAAGGGAGTTCCATTTTTAACACCTTTTCCCAAGTTTACAGTGACAATGTACTGCGATTTCTGAAGGAATTTTGGAGGATTTTAGTACATACATGCCCCCCATATTGGTTGCTTGATCCATATGGTTCCAATCCATAAGCTTTTATCCTTTGGATTTATTTGTACTAGTTTTCTTAGGGAAATTTCATCCACTCCAACCTCTTGTGAAGAAGGCTACATTTTTCTAGATTGTAATCAAATGCACATGTTAATCACGTTGGGTGAAAGTTGGCACATTGGTGCATTTTACAAATTCTGCAAACCAAATATGCCTATAGTAGTGTTCAAAACTGCATGTAGGCACTAACACGTTTTCTTCTTTTGTAGATAAGATTAGGCCTGGTGGTGGATAACGTGATACAATATAACAATCACATCGAATGCCTAGATCTGCATCTATCAGAAATTACTTTGAACTCCTACCTAGGGACCTTATTGGAGACAATATTCGCCAGGTTCTTTGTTGTCAGATCAAGGGTGCTAAAGGTAATGAGGTTTTCCCTACATTTATTTCGCAAAAATGAATGGTTTGTTGATCAGCGCCGATGGCTGCAGCAAAATGGAAAAGGCCGGAAAAAGCTGAATTTCATTTTGGAACTTCAGATGACAAAGTAACCGGAAGTCATCGTGTCAACCCCATACATGACTTCTCAATGGCTGATCCCGTTGAAAAAATGATGAGGTTTCAAAACCAGCCTTACAAGTGGTAATATTAGTTTGAACCTCTCTTATATACATGTTCAGCAGATCAGCGTGGGCATTTGCAGCTGATGAGCAGAATTTCATTTCTAAGAGCAGTTTGAACCTTTTAATCTTTGAATTTGAGCCATATAACTCTGGAATTTGAACCTTGTAACATTTTGAGCTTTTGTGGTACAATTGTTGAAATGCATCGCATGAGACTCCTTTATTGGTAGCACTATTTTGACCAAATATGCAATGGACTTAGATTTTATTAACCATTCTCGGATGTGTTTACCTTGCCGATCTCATAGCACACGATTTGTATAGCTAACTCGACTACGATCTTTGACATTGTTGCACACAGTTAGTTTTTTCAACCGTGTGCCCTGTAGAGCGCAGAATTAATTATCGCACTCGAGTGTCCACCATCACCCTTTTGTGTAACTTTGACCTCATCACCCACGGGTAAACTTATGACCCAAGTCATTCCACACACTTTGTTTTTACAAGCCTTTTGCCAATAAACACTCACAATTTGCCGCTCTTCTAGCCGACGCGTGACCAAACTAGCCGGGCGGGAAGCTTGCGCGGTAAACTACGCGGTTGTGTGGGAACATGCTCACCAACGATACATTTGGCGCCTCTTCGAGCCCACGCGCGGTCAAATGAAACACGTGCGGGGTTCTCAAGCATGCACTGGAATCCTCCGCTATGAACGCGGTGACAAGTCATGATGATTACAGGCCGGCTGGCCCCCATTTATTACAGTGGCCATTTAACTCTTGTGTCTCTTCAACCTTTCGATCACGCCCCACTATTGCAAAAACGACACCCACCACGACAAATTCTTAGAGGGTATCCTGCGCGGCTCCAATGGCGCTCCGAGCGGCTGCCAACGCGAGAGGCAATTCACCATGCATGCCATGGTGGACACCCATAGAAGGTTCATGGAGCTCTCGGTGGTGTACACCAACAACCCGGTCTGGGTGGAGATTCCCATCCACATAATGGAGCTGTTGCTTGCTAAGGAGAATTACAAGGTGGTCAGGTTTGACCTCGAGTACACCGGCGCTCATGCCGGCGGGGATGTACAGGCGGATCATTGACATGAGGAAGTGCCTCCTTCCCCAAAACGGCCAGGGATCCAACCAGAAGCAGAGCAATGGCAAGCGTCGTCGCAACAAGAAGTAGATAATTAGATCCATCTTTCTCCTAGTTTAGTATGCATGTAATTACTTACTTTGGTGTGTGTAGTCACTTGTGTAATTGTATGCTTAATTTGGTTATGCAATGTTCTCTTTTTAAGTATATATGTTGATGCTCTATAGAAAGAGCATAGATGTCGTGCGGACAGAGAAAATCACATCGCACACGGACTAAACAGTGGAACCCATCGATGATGTCTTCATCAATCACTCACAATTGTATACCAGCAATCATTTGCTCACAACACACATGGCTTGTTAATAGGAATCGTTTGTGTTGTTATCGGTCTTCCCACACATTTCCGATTGCAGACCTATTCGCTACGTATCACACACATCTTGGTAAGTTGAACCATTTCCGTTCTCTTGGCTCAACGCAAACAGTTCATCCGAGTGAACTGGATACCGTATATCCCACACACATTCATCGGGTTGACCATTTATTTTGTGTTGCCTAATCACAAACAGTTCATCCGAGTGAACTATATGTCATATATGCACACACCTTCATCTGGCTGCCCGTTTATGTTGTTCCGCCTCATCACAAACAGTTTATCAGGGTGAATTGTATGCCGTATATCGCACACACCTTATCTGGCTGCCCATTTATGTTGTTCTGTCTCATTGCAAATAGTTCGTATGGATCAACCGTATGCCTCGCATTGCACACGCATCTAAAATCTGAACTGTGTTTGATGTATCCACCATCACAAACATTTTGCATCTTTTTTGATGGTTTTTACATCACCCTTTGAGATTAATGCATCGCACACAGTTTCATGGCAGGGTCTCTAATTGTAGTGTCACATTAGCAGCATCCTGCAGTAGTGCCCTTCCTGCAGGCGCATGTTCTTCATTGCAGCATCCAGACCTTCCTCCACCTTATCCTTCCCACTCTTGGAACCTTGCAATCTAGAGCCTGATGCAGGCACAACAATGGCCAGCAGAACCCACCTTTGCTTCCAACATGGAATTGATCCATCCCATCACGCCCCACGAACCCAAGGCTCGCAAGACAGACCAGATGACCCCTTAGTCAGCCTAAGGATCCTGCGAGGGTAGAGACGGGAAACAATTGGAAAATGACGCTAGTGAGGATTCGGCAGAGCAGGGGATCTGTCGGTAAGTGTGGTTGCAGGTGGGACCTAGATGAGTTGAGTGGGATTTGGCTAACGGGAAGGATATGCTGGTTGGATGGCCTTTTCTCTTCTCTCTTCTCTCTTCTCTCCAAGTCCTTGTGTCTGTATGGTCATACAAGGAGAGAGGGGCACTACTGCAGGATGGTCCAAATGCGACAATGCAATCAGAGACCCTTCAACCAAACTGTGTGCGATGCATTAATCGCAAATGTGGTGTAAGAAAACTGTCAAAATGATACGAAACGTTTGCGATGGTAGAGACATCAAACACATTTCAGATTATAGTTGCATATGCTATACGTGGCACACAATTCACTCGCTTGAACTGTTTGCGATGGGCATAACAACAGAAACGATCAACCAAATGAAGGTGTGTGTGTGTGTGTGTGTGATTAGGAAACACAACAGAAATGGTCATCCAAATCAAAGGTATCTGCGATATATGGCATACAGTTCACTCGGATGAACTATTTGTATTGAGCCAAGAGAACAGAAATGGTCCAACTTAACAAGATGTGTGTGGTACGCGGCAAACAGGTCTGTAACTAGAAATGTGTGCGAAGACCGATAATAACACAGACGATTGCTGCTAATAAGTCATGTGTGTTGTGGGCAAACATGTCCTGGTATACAACTATCAACGATTGATGAATTCATCATCGACGGTTTCCCTATTATGGTCTGGGTGCGATGTGATTGCATATAGAATAACAACATATATACTAATAAGGACATGATTGCACAATCAAATTAAACATCCAATTACATGGCCTTGGGCGAGCAATGTGCCCGCACGTCGTGCTAGCTTGTTGTTCCTTCTATGCTAACTTTCCATTACTTGATGGCGTTTTATGAGCACGCTACCATTTCTCACCATTTCCTCATTGATTTCCCGCCGCCACCCAGCGATATTACGCATAAACCTAGGAGGCACACGACGCATCGAGGCAACAAGCGCAGCCTATAGTACACACACCTTTTCCAAGCATGCCAACCCACCGAAGCATCGCCTCTGCCATCAACCTCCTCGACGAGGAAAACGAGAAGGCGCCATGGTCTGTCGAGGCTGAGGTGCTCCCTGGCAACATGATGGACGACGTCGTGCTGCGTGTCATCGCTAGGATTGAGCAGACCCTTGGCGCACGACGCTTCAGCGCCGCGGATCAAGATAGGCATGTCAGCATCGAGAGGCTGCAGCTCGCCACAGTACATGATTGATGGTGCGCCACGGAGCAAGCTAGGTGCGTCTGCGCTGATAGGCTGCGGCTCACCGCACAGCGAGACCATTGGAGCACCGTAGAGCGAGAGGTGCTATGCGCCGCACAACAAGAGCCAATCCATCAACACTTGCCTGCTATCGACAGGGTGTCTCAGCTGGGTGCATGACCCGTCAGTACCCCCATTCCTCACCAGGAGTGGGCAGAGGCCGTCTGCACCGTACTTGCACTAGAGGTCGGCCGCACCGTACTTGCACTAGACACCCGCCGTGCTGTTCTCATGGGTCGCGCTGTTCTCCTTATCCGCGGCCGTCTCGATGCCAACGCGCTGGTCACTAGGCTCGACCGCCTCCTTAGCCTAGGTGTCCACTTAGGCGCAATAGAGGAACATGGCCATCGCATCCTAGAGCTGGTGATCTCCAATGAATAGCCAACTTGCAGCTTGACATTGCGCTCCAGATGTACCGGGAGAGTGTCTACCACTTGGACAAACGCCTGCACAAGTTCAGGCAAAGCCAAGAGCTACCGTAGGCAAGGGCTGCTGGTCATGGACGCATTTTATTTTGTTGAGTCGTTTCGACATGGATCGCTATGTATTCACAACAATCATAATATTACTCTGTTTATTGCTCTGTTTCAATGTGTGTACTTTGTTTTCTGTTCTTATATGTTGTGTTTCAATGTGTATATATATGCTTTCCATTCTGTATATGTGGATAATGACAACCAGTTATAAATTAGTATACGAAAACAGATAGAAAATGGATTTCGTAATTTATATTAATTGTACATTATTTAATCATGGAATATATATATAATAACATCACATATACGTGATGATCCTTAACTACTATGTACAATGCATAAAAATGAAAACGAACAATATAAAACTAATAGTCCCTCCCTATGGTGGCAGTATTCTGGCTGCCCCTCTCCAGCACCTCCCTGGTGAATGGCATCTTCCTAGCATGGAGGCAGTACTCCGCCTCCTCCGCCTCACAGCACTTGACGTACCGGTCTGCCTCTTGCTAGCAGACGTGCGCAAATGATCTTTCCATTTTGTTGGGCGCCCACCGCAGCTCCTCGTCGGTGGAACGCTAGAGCTTATCGGCCCACCTCCATGCAGCGATGAGGCGCCTAGCGCCTTTGACCTTCCCGGCGAAGTACCCGTCTTCGTACACCTCCTCCGAACGTCGACGCGCCCACCCCCAAAGCTCCATCGCCTCCTATTTCTAGGTGGCCTCACGGGCTTCATAGGCCGCCTGGTACCTGGCTTCCTCCTCCACCATCTCCTTCTTGAATGCCAGTTGCCTGGCTTTCTTAGCTAGTGGTAGAGACTTCCATAGACAAAGATTGTAATGGCCCCAAAACCACTCCAAAGTTTGGGATCCGACGTAACCTCATCTGGCGGCGTGTAGGGGTCATCCTCGTCACTTCTCTTTGACTAAACATCCTCGGGGGGGCTCCTTGTCGGAGCGTGGTAAGATTGGTGGCACCATGGCAGAGATTTGTGTGTGTGTGTGTGAGAGAGAGAGAGAGAGTGAGCGGGCGGGGGAGGATGTAGATGAGAATGTAGGCGGGATGCCATGACCAAGGTAGTATTTATTGCCGGCCGAAATCAAAATTGACAGGAATAGTACACACGCTGGTCGTCGGAATTTACGAGTATCGTAGCTTGAATTGCACACAATTCCCGCAGCAAAAGCCGTGTGTGAACTTAATAGCTGACGGTTTCGAATATAGAACCGCGTCTGATTAATAACCCACGCCACTCACATTGCAAACCTCGAGGTGTGAAATAGAGTGCCAATCATGTGGGGCCGGTTGTCTTGCCAGGTAGTTACATTTTTTTCCTCAAATAAGGCACGAATGCTTATTTTGTGTTACCATGACACTCCATGCTTGTGTCCAAGCCGTGAAACCAATATGTTTAAAAATTTGTTCCAATTTACTACACATGGAATTAACTCACACACAACTACACAAATATGATTTTTCAAACCGTTATTGTTAGTTGTTGCATGTACATGTAGTTTAAATTTGAATTACGGTCATTAAATGGCTAGAAAATCACTTAAATGTATTTAAAAGGTCAAATGACCCCTTAATTTTCCAAATTTTGACATGACAGTTGTATTAGTGCACGTTAGCGGTAGAAAAAGTTTGTAGGCCATAAGAGGAAGCTATCGTCGGTTCGTCATCAAACATGCATTGTTCCCTCTTGGAACCATGAGCTTTCTAGTGAGTTGCTCCAGTTTGTGAGGGTCTGTGTCCAAACTTTTGTCGAACATGCCAATTTTTTCACCACATTATCTTGGTGCCATGCCATTACATCAAGCAAGGTTTCATGTATTTCTGATCAGTTTTTATTTTTTTGGAGTTTAAATGCCATGGCACTCCATGCTTGTGTGCAAGCCGTGACACCAATAGATTTGAAAATTCCTTCCAATTTATCACACAAGGAATTAACTCACACACAAGTACACATATGTGATCTTTCAAATCGTTATGGTTATCTCTTGCATGTACATGTAGTTCAAATTTGAATTATAGTGCTTAAATGGCTAGAAAATCACTTAAATGTCTTAAAAAGGTCAAATGACCCCTGAAATTTTCCAAATTTTGACATGACATATGTATTAGTGCATGTTAACTGCAGAAACAGCTTGAAGGCCATAAGAGGAAGCTATCGTGGGTTCGTCATCAAACATGCATTGTGCCCTCTTAGATCTACAAGCCTTTTAGTGAGTTGCTCCGGTTTGTGAAGGGTGTGTGTCCAAACTTTTGTCAAACAAGCCAATTTTTTTACCACACTAGCTTGGTGCCATGCCATTACGTCAAGCAAGGTTTCATGTATTTTTGATCATTTTTTATTTTTTGGAATTTAAACGCCATGGCACTCAATGCTTTGTGTCCAAGCCGTGACACCAATATGTGTGAAAATTCTTTCCAATTTACTGTAGATGGAATTAACTCGCACACAAGTATACAAATATGATTTTTCAAACCGTTATCGTTAGTTGTTGCATTTACATGTAGTTAAAATTTGAATTATGGTTATTAAATGTCTAGAAAATCACTTAAATGTCTTAAAAAGGTCAAATGACCCCTAAAAATTTCCAAATTTTGAGATGATAGTTGTATTAGTGCACGTTAACGATAGAAAAAGTTTGAAGGCCATAAGAGGAAGCTATCACCGGTTGGTCATCAAACATGCATTGTGCCCTCTTAGAACCACAAGCCGTCTAGTGAGTTGCTTCGGTTTGTGAGGGGTGTGTGCCCAAACTTTTGTCAAACAGGCCAATTTTTTAACACACCATCTTGGTGTCATGCCATTATGTCAAGCAAGGTTTCATGTATTTCTGATAGTTTTTGAATTTTTTGGAATTTAAACACCATGGCGCTCAATGCTTTGTGTCCAAGCCGTGACACCAATACGTTTGAAAATTCCTTCCAATTTACTGCACATGGAATTAACTTGCACACAAGTATACAAATATGATTTTTCAAACTGTTATGGTTAGCCGTTGCATGTACATTTAGTTCAAATTTGAATGACAGTCATTAAATGACTAGAAAAAATCAATTAAGTGTCTTAAAAAGGTCAAATGACCCCTATTTTTTTTTCAAATTTTGACATGACAGTTGTATTAGTACTCCAAATTTTCTCGTACATTTAAAACACCATCCGTTGCCACTATATATACTCCAAATTCGTCTTTCAAGCTTGTACAAAATATCAATAACATCACACATAGTTTGTTGTAGGAACCATTTGCGATGAAAATTCGTGGGTCTATAGTCTTCCTCCATAAGCTTAGCCGACTTCGTTTGCTCTAGTGTCGGTCACCCCCGAATCCACGAATCCTCGATCCCCATTCTCGCAACCCCTTCTTGCAAAGAATGACGTCATGGAAATGCTTCGTGAGGGCCCGTACGGTGGTCGCGTCTTCCCCGAGCGCCGCCGCCTGCGCGGAGAGTGCGGCCGCATCCGCAGAGAGGGCATCTGTGGCAGCTGACAGGGCTGTTGTAGCAGCTGAGATGGCTGTAGCAGGTGCTGCACAGGGGTTGCAAACTCTGAGAGCGCTCGAGCTACCATCCATGTCGCCAATGTCGCCCTGGCCTGGGTCGAGGCCATCCACGCAAAGATATTCAAGGCCACCTTGGAATCCAGCATGCAACCCATGTCCGAAAAGGTGGCGGATGCCATGGAGCACCTGCTTCCTCATGAGATCGCTGAGCGGGAGCTGGAGTTGCAGGAGGCGGCGGAGATCGAGGAGCTTCGGGAGGAGGAGTTGCGCGTGGCTGAGGACGAGGTAGAGAAGAGCCTCTCCGTCGAGGAATCGGTGATGGAGTACAAAAGCGAGCTCTGGCACAGCCACTACTACGAGTACTATGACCTTAAGGGCGACGCCGAGGACGAGGACGATGACACGGTCGACTTTAGCCGGGGGGACGTGGAGTCCACCAACGGCGGCATGTCGCCAGGACAAGTCATCGACATCTCATCTTACACTAGCGAGGCCTAGGGCGGCGTGGCGATGACTATTTTCAAAATTATGTATACTTAGCCTTTGTTTATAACGCTGGTCTTTTGTTAGAGCAATGGTTAGGTCAAGTGGCTCTGTTTAATTACTAAAATTGCTCGATTCAGTAAGTGTGGTTTGTGTGTTGTAGGCTCTTTTGTGTGCCCAAATTAGCCAGCGATATTAAATTATACAATGACGTGGATAAGGACATTACCAGGGAAATTTCCACCAAAATTTGAATGAACAAACTCATAGCATGCGCGTAAATCATAATAATCATTTGCAATGCACACATTCGTTCAAAGTGAATGGTTTCCGACGGCACAGCGCGCAAAGTTCCCTCCACCTTTCGAAATTTTTGGCCTACGCCGAAATATCTAACTCCCACCCTTCCCCACCCCCTTTTCACCCTGACCACAAGTCTCATTTCCCCTATTTCCTCTGTCCTTCCTTCCCAAGCTATAGCCGCTTCCTCGCTTGCTTCCTCGCTCTCGCCGTCTCGCATCCGACCGCCGTGGTCGCCATGGTCTTCTTCAATGACCTCTCGAGCGGTTCCTCCTTCGACGATGAATCTTTCGCCACCCGGGTATGCCTCTCTCGTCTCTCTCGGGTTATCATTTGGAACACAGGATTTAACCCTATGGTCGATTTGAGTCATTTCTTCCACTTCTAGCTCCCTAGGACCATCAGTTGCAACATATGGATTGGGGTGGCTGAAGATCTGCCTTCTCATTGTCACCATCAATATCCATCCACAAAGTTAGTTGTGTTTGAATCTGTGGATAGTGGGAGGAAGTTTCTGGCATGTGCAAAGAAGATTAGCCCCGCTTTCGTTGTTACATATCATTTGTTAGATGTGATTCAGACACTGCCGCTCCGCTATGTTATTCTGGATGTGATTAAGAAAGTGTCACAATTTCTACCTAGTATCTAAAAATGTTGCTATCTCATCAACGGTGCCGTTAGAACATTATTTGGCACCGCTTCAGCAGTTTGTGCAGCCAACTTTGGTCCACATATCTGAGTAGCCAAGCAGTAAAATAGTAAAACTTTATGGCACGAAGGAAGTGGGCATCAGAGCAACTAGGTGCTCCGGAGTCCGGTTCCTTGAATTTTTCCTATGCGTGCAAAATGTCGCAATAGTTGTCTTGACATTGGTTTTGGCATATATAGTGGACATCCTTAGTGCTATTAGTTCTATGTTACTAAATTTGTGCATGTACACACGTCTTAATATCAATTTTATGTCATCTAAACACTGTCCCTATGCTGTTGCAGTTATATTTAGCTTCCTCATAAACTGTTCAATTTGTTATTTATAGTACATGACTAATAACCTATAGCGTTGATATAGTTAATTATAGCTTATGATGTTTTTGAATTTGGTTGTTGTCTCAGTAACAATTAATTCATTTGCACATTGATCTTTTTGAGAAGATATGTCATAATTAACCTGTTTATTCAGTTTTTTCGAAATATGTATTTAGTGATTTTCTATGTTGTTAGAAACCCACTTTCCCTACAATTGTTACTGATTTAGTTCTAAATGCTATTGGATGAACAGAATTGTTCTTACCTGGAGTGGGTTGATGAAGAGTGGCCACAGTCTTTGAAGATGTGCCTAGCAAAGCTCTGGAGCATGTACGAGGAAGAGAACATAGATAGGCTTAGACAAAGTGTTGTCAATGCCGAATAATATTTCAAAATGCGGGAAAAAAAGAGGAAGATGGAGAATGCGATCAGATTTTTTAAATTAGACTTTGCTAAGATGGTGTTGGCGAAGGAGGATGCACTTTCTAAGTTGGTAAGTGCAAAACAGGTTCTTACTGAACTAAAAACAGAGGTGGAGAAGACGAAACTGGTTGATCATGCATCAGTCCATTAGGGAAATTATATTGTTCTTATGAAGGTGAACTAGCTATATGTTGTAATGTGTTGTTTTCATGTAGCTATTGTACTGTGATGTTAAAATATATTTATGTGCCTGGTATGAAATTGGTAAACAGCTGTTCGATATGAGATGTAAATTTGTGTAAGACTGGCGAGGGAGTGCTGGATTAGGGGGTCCTCGAGGCACTGGCTCATCTCACATGGGCCGGACTATTGGATCACACTATGTCCAGACCGAAGACATTTTGTGCCTTGGTGTGCACCCCAAGTCAGGATGGAAGATCCAGAGTCTCCTTAATGTAATAAGCTATCGATAAACCCTATCACCCTTGGTGGCTATATAAACCAGGGGGCTTAGTCCGTAGAGGCTAGAGGAACAATTCCCATCCAACTAGTTAGGGTTTAGTTCGTCTAATCTCGTGGTAGATCTACTCTGTAACCCCCTCATACACAAGCAATATAATCAAGCAGGATGTAGGGTTTTACCTCTCAGGGAGAGCCCAAACCTGGGTAAACATCGTGTCCCACGTCTACCATTCCCCATCCATCCAAGGTCCATAGTTCGGGACCACCTACCCGAGATCCGCCGGTTTTGACACCGACATTGGTGCTTCCATTGAGAGTTTCGTTGTTGGACCGCCGAAGGATCGATTGCTCGCCTGATCATCGGAGACGGCATCAACATCGGAGACATCTTCGTCCCCGGGCAACTTTTCGCGTTCGGTAGGATTATCTTGCACACCAACTCGACCATTCATCTCAATCCGATCGACAGCTTCGCCTCTGAGCATCAGATCAGGTTCGGTAACTTCGAATACGTCACCGACACTCGGGGCGATCTGATCTTCACCAGCTTCTCAACCTCACCTGCAACTACCATGGCCTCTAAAGTATTGACCTTGGGGGCTATCCCCGATCCGATCTCCGGATCGTCCCTTACTACGCAACCAGCGCCGAGCTCGGAAGCGTCTCCCATGTCCGAAGACCAGGAAACAACCCTGTCCGGACCCTCCCTCCTCGATGAGGATTCGGCCTTGAGCCCAGACGAGAATTCAGTGTCCGAAGATAGGGAGTTAACCCCTGCCAAACTCGCCCTTTTCCTTCTTGATGCAAGTACGGCGCCCGACGACCAAGGTTTCGCCCTCACCGGACCCGTGCCTCACCCCACCATTGCGATAGAGGTCAGTTCTAAGGCAACTTCATACGTGTTACATCTCCAACATATCTATAATTTTTTGTTCCATGCTATTATATTATCTATTTTGGATGTTTTATATGCATTAATATGCTATTTTATATTATTTTTTAGACTAACCTATTAACCTAGAGCCCAGTGCTAGTTTCTGTTTTTTCATTTTTTTTGAGTTTCATAGGAAAAATTATGGTGATTTTTATGTACCAGAAGAAGCCCACGAAGCATCGGAGTTGGACCAAAAGCTTCACGAGGAAGTGGCAAGGGTGGAGGGCGTGCCCCCTTGCCTCGCTGCTGCCTCATGGACCCCATGATGTGAAACCAATGCCAAAAATGCCTATAAATCGTGAAACCCCCAGAAAGAAACCTAGATCGGGAGTTCCGCCGCCGCAAGCCTCTGTAGCCACGAAAAACCAATCAGAAACCATCATCGGTGACCATCTTCATCATCCCGGCGGCCTCCATGACGAGGAGGGAGTAGTTCACTCTCGGGGCTGACGGTATGTGCCGATAGCTATGTGTTTAATCTCTCTCTCTCTCTCTCTCTCGTGTTCTTGATATGGTACAATCTTGATGTACCGCGAACTTCTTGTGATGAATTATGTTTTACCTATGAGGTTTCACTATTATCGGATTGAATACTTTTATGGATTTGAGAACACTTGATGTATGTCTTGCGTGGGATACCCTTGGTCACAATTGGGTGTTCTATTGATTCACTTGATGTATGTTTTGGCACTCAACTCACGGATTCCCGAGGTGACATTGGGGTAACCTATGCATAGGGGTTGATGCACATTTTTGTCATTGTTTCTCCAATAGGAATCTTGGGGCACTCTTTGAGGTTCTTTATGTTGGATTGAATATTATGAATCTGAAGTTGTTTGATGCATATCATATAATTGACCCATAGATACTTGTGGTGACATTGGAGTATCTAGGTGACATTAGGGTTGATTGATGTGCGTCATATAGTGTTATTTTACTACGAACTCTAGCGATGTTTGTGACACTTATAGTAATAGCTCAATGGATTGATCAGAAAGAATAAATTTTAGGTGGTTTTGTACCCTACAAGCAATTTCATCTTAGGTTCTCCGTGATAGGAACTTTGGAGTGACTTTTGTCGCACGTTGAGGGATTGACATATGATTTAATTATGTTATCATTGTTGAGAGAACTTGCACTAGTGAAAGTATGAACCCTAGGCCTTGTTTTCAAGCATTGCAATACCGTTTTCGCTCACTTTTGTTACTAGTTACCTTGCTGTTTTTATATTTTCATATTACAAAAACCTATATCTACCATCCATATTACACTTGTATCACCATCTCTTCGCCGAACTAGTGCACCTATACAATTTACCATTGTATTGGGTGTGTTGGGCACACAGGAGACTCTTTGTTATTTGGTTGCAGGGTTGTTTGAGAGAGACCATCTTCATCCTACGCCTCCCACGGATTGATAAACCTTAGGTCATCCACTTGAGGGAAATTTACTATTGTCCTACAAAACTCCGCGCTTAGAGGCCCAACACGAGTCTACAAGAAGGTTGCGTAGTAGACATCAAGCTCTTTTCTGGTGCCGTTGCTGGGGAGGTTAGTGCTTGAAGGTATATCTTTTATATCTTGTAATTTAATCTTTTAGTTTCTTGTTTTATCACTAGTTTAGTCTATAAAAGAAAACTACAAAAAAATGGAATTGAGGTTGCCTCATATGCTTCATCTTTTTAATGTCTTTCGTGAAAATGATGGAAAGGAAAATTGTGCTAAAGTGTTAGAACAAGAAGTCTATAAAATGTTTGGCATGCATTTTTTTGTATGATGAGCACGATTGCAATGTTGTTAGTATGAATTCCTTGAATATCCATGATGCTAATGATCTGCAAGGCCACAAGCTTGGGGATGCTATGTTTGATGAAGATGATATTTTTTGTCCCCAAATTTTGATGAGAAAATTTATTATGATGATAGCATGCCTCCTATTTATGATGATTATATTGATGAAAGTGGATTTGGAGAGGTCATGACTTTATTTGGTGATGAATCCACTATTTTGGAAGAGGTTCCAATTGATTGTGAGAACAAAGTTGCTATCTATGATGATTATTGTGATGACATGCATGCTATAAAGAATAAAGATAATCATGAAACTTGTCATCATGATTTTAATTTTCAATTGGATTATGTATATCATGATAGTTATATTGCTGAATTCGTTCATGATGCTACTGAAAATTATTATGAGAGAGGAACATATGCTTCTACATATTGCAATTATATCAACTTTCCTCTCTATGTGTTGAAAATCTTGAAGTTATACTTGTTTTGCCTTCCTATGCTAGTTGATTCTTGCTCCCACAAATTGTTTGCTCACAAATCCCTATGCATAGGAAGTGGGTTAGACTTAAATGTGCTAGTCATATTCTTCATGATGCTCCCATTATGTTTCAATTCTTATCTTGTATGTGAGCATCATTTACATCATCATGCCTAGCAAGAAAGGCATTAAAGAAAAACGCTTGCTCAGAGACAACCCAATATTTACCCCTACTGTTTTTGTGTGTTCACATGATTAGGCTACTGTAGTAATAATGTTTTATAGCTTTCGTTTCAATAAAGTGCCAAGTAAGACCTTTGGGATGGCTTACGGTGATGGTTGATTTGATTTTGCTTGAAAATCAGAAACTTTTCGCCCACTAAAATAATTTTCATTTTTACAGAAGCGTGATAAAATCCTGATTCTTTTTGCACAAGATTGATATACAAATTGCCTACGTTGTCGTAATTTTTCAGAATTTTTGGAGTAACAGAAGTATGGTTGTTGTTCAGATCATTACATATTGTTATGTTTTTGACAGATTCTGTTTTCAATGCTAGTTTGCTTGATTTCCACAGCTTATATTAAGTGATATAAATTGTGGAAATGATAAGGTACAGTAGGCATTGTTTGAGAGCAATTATGAATCTTGTGTTGATAGTACCAAAGAGAATGGTTTGTCTTTATCATACTAATCCATCTCACGAAGTTCCGTTCAGTTTTGTGTGATTGAAGTTTTCAAGCTTTGGGTGAGATATCGATATGAGGATAATAAGGAGTGGCAAGACCCGAAGCTTGGGGATGCCCAAGGCACCCCAAGGTAATATTCAAGGAATACCCAAGCAACTAAGCTTGGGGATGCCCCGTAAGGCATCCCCTCTTTCATCTTCAACATTATCGGTAACCTCACTTGGAGCTATATTTTTATTCATCACATCATCTGAGTTTTTCTTGGAGTGTCATTTTCTTTTATTAGGATTTGCTTGCTACTATTTAGAATAATGTTTTTCATCTTTTAGTTCAATAAAAAGGTCAAGAATAGCCTTTACCATGCTTATTTTGCAAGTCTATTTGCTGCTGTTTTGAAAACATAAAGTTTGTCTTTATGACTTGTATATTGGTGAATAGTCAGACATTATAAAATCTTGAAATTTTTACATAGTAAGTTACAACAATTTTTCTAAAGTGTGGTAATTTTTTAGAATTTTTTGAGTAAGAGAAGTATGATTCCTCTTGCATTCTTTACAGAATATTCTGTGTAGACAGATTGCCGTTATGTTTGCATATGTTTGCTTGTTTAATGATTCTATTTGAGGATAGGATTATGATTTATGCAGAGGCATTTAGTATGCAATGTCAAATAATAATTTAAGTGATTTATACTAACTTATCTCATGAGTTCTTATTAAGATTTGTGCGGATGAAAATTTTAAGATTTAGGGAAACCATGATATAAAAGGAATTAAGGAGGCACAGGAGCTCAAGCTTGGGGATGCCCAAGGCATCCCTAATTAATATTTCAAGAAGTCTCAAGCATCTAATCTTGGGGTGCCCCGGTTGGCATCCCACATTTCTTCTTCAACAATGATCGGTTAGTTTTGGTTGAACCTAAGTTTTTGCTTCTTCACATGATATGTGCTATCCTTGGAATGTCATTTTATTTTGTTTTGCTTGCTGTTTGAATAAATTACTTGAGATCTGAAATTTTATTTATGAGAGAGAGTCTTCACACAACTACATAACTATTTAACTACTCATTGATCTTAACTTATATATTTTTTGGAGTAGTTTGTTAGTTGCTCTAGTGCTTCACTAATATCTTTTTAGAGCATGGCGGTGGCTTAATTTTTTAGAAATTATTGAACTCTCATGCTTCACTTATATTATTTTGAGAGTCTCTCTAAAAAGCGTGGTAATTTGCGTTGGTTATGAATTTAGTCATAATGTGATAGGCATCCAAGAGGGATATGATAAAAACCTTCATATAAAGTGCATTGAATACTATCAGAAGTTTGACTCCTTATGATTGTATTGAGATATAAAGATGGTGATATTAGAGTCATGCTAGTGAGTAATTGTGGATTGTAGAAATACTTGTGTTAAAGTTTGTGATTCCCGTAGCATGCACCTATGGTGAATCGTTATGTGACGAAGTTGGTGTCGGCGTTCTGGGAATGGGGGTCCCCAGACATGCCTGCCTGCGGCCCACGGCGTGGCTGTGCTAGCAGGTCTGCACATCCCATCTTCATTGACGAGGTATTCAAGACCCTCGCGAGGGGCCAAGCCTCGCGAGGCGGGCGACGCAAGACCTCCTCAGGAGAGGCCTCACCAGGCATGCTCACAAGGGGCAGAGAGATCAAGGCAAGGCAAACCTCGCGAGGTCCTCGTGACGTGAGCCATGACGATCGAGACCAGGCGGGCGATAGGCAGGCGCCAGCACGCGCAGCGTCCTTGTTTCGTCTTTGGTGCCAAGGGGGCAAGCGCAGGCGTGGAGTACCAAGGCATCAAGGAAAGGTTTCCATATCCGTGCAACTAAACCAAGACCAGCAGGACGGCAAGATGGAGGTCACCATGGAGCCCAAGACGGCGTCACCACCAGAGCCTTTTGCAGGCGAAGACTACTTTTGCCAGGATAAGCTGTACTAGCTGTCCCCTTTCAAATTGGCCGTTGTTGGCTCCCTTCCCACTCAATATTTGGGGAGAGGACCAGGGCCTATATAAGTAGAACTAGCCTCCATAGTAGGGGGAAGGAGAGGAAAGGAAGAACTCATTCAGAGGCATCTCGCACACACAAGTTCTCCAAGCACAAGAACACCTCAACCTCAGGAGGTTGTTCTTCCCCTTGTACTGTTCCTCATCAGCCCAAGAGGCAATACACCACCATCACCACACTAGAGTAGGGTATTACACCACGACGGTGGCCCGAACCAGTATAAATCTTGTGTCTTTGTGTTGCGAGTTCGCCGAGTTCATCCGCGAGATCTTAGCGAGCTAGGGCGTGGATCGATAGGGAGAAAACCTTCACGTGCACCCTAGTGTTCGAACCTCGAGTGTAAGTACCCCGATTCTAAGTCACACCGATCTAGCCTGTAACACCTCATATCACTTTGCGGCCTCACGCACGGTATCCCCACGGGTGTCGCCTTACCATGGCCCGGGACCGTTTGCGCCTTTTGGCTCACGTATATGATAGTGTCGCTAGCATCCATATGACAGAGAACCTGGGCCAACATGACTAGTCATGAACCCAAAGTGGCACTAACTTACGGGGACATGCATACATGAATCAACATCGAGCATGTCGGTCAGCAGCGTGTGAATCCGGGCTGTAGCACTGGGCTAACAGGACTCTGGTGAACCAGGCTTTAGCAGGCTAGGCAGGACTCCGGATGTCACCGCGTGACATTTCCCCAAAGGGACAGACACAGGAACGAAGTGAATCACATGCCGGCCAGTCAAGTGTTCTGGAGCAGTAGTGCTGGGCTAGCAGGACTCCGGTAAACCGGGCTGTAGCAGACTACCAAGGCTCAGTGGAAACACCAGACTACATTTCCCCATAAGAGAGGCTACCAAGGATAAACAACTAGATTGTCGGATCCCACACATACCAATCATTTCAATAACATACACACAATATGCCCGATATGTGCAAATACAACATGGCATCACAACAAAACTCTATGACTCAAAGTATTTATTCATTAGGCTCCGAAGAGCCAAATATTACAAACATGGGTCTCATGACCCAACATACAGAGCATACAAGCCACAAGCACATGCAGAAGCTTAACTTGTCTGAGTACAAACAACTACAAATGAAGAAGGTTGACGAGCCTGACTAACTACAAGACCCTCCCAAGGGTACAAGATCATAGCTGAGGTAATGAGCTAAATGTCGAAGTCCACGCGGAACTACTAGCGAGACTGAAGTCTCTCTGCAAAAACATAAAATAAGCAAACGTGAGTACAAATGTACCCAGCAAGACTTACATCAGAACTATCTACATATGCATCGGTATCAACAAAGGGGGGTGGTGGAGTTTAACTACAGCAAGCCAGCTTTGACTCGGTGGTTATCCTAAACTACGACTGCAAGTAACTCTTTTGAGGTGGCGCACATGAGTCCACATATTCACCTTATCAATACCCCACTATGGATCCGCTCCCTTCTTCCTACGAGGACGCCATTCATAGCACTCACGCTTATCTTGCGCATTTTAGAGTATCCACTTTCACTTGTCTATGAACTATGCAAGGGGTCCAAGTTTCCATATTCGAGGAATCCGGCTATTCGAATAGATAATGATAACCCTGCAGGGGTGTACTTCTTCACACACGCTCTCGCCACTTACCACCATGTACACATCGTGTATCTCGGCAACCTTTAAGCGGAAGCCTGGCGAGGGAGTCGGCCATGACCTGACTAACCAACAAATCTCTAGTCCAGGTTTATCGCCTATTCGGGTTCCATCCGCAAGGAGATCCGGCCGGGGTGTCGCTCACGACCCCAAACGATGTGAGCAGGGTTCCCAAGCCCACCATCCGGGTGCCACTTGGTACACCGTGCCACTGTGCCAAGTCTATCCCAAGCCCACCTGTACCGGGTGCCACTTAGTAGACTACTAGCACTACCTACAAACACCAGAAACTAGTTGCAACTCCTGGACAGAGATCAGGTTGATTAATAAGTCGAGAGGGGCACTTAAGCATTCCAATGTGTGGTAGTAACTGTTCATGGATCACAAACACAGAACTCAGTTCCTGAGGACGGTTACAATGAGACAACCCACCATGTACTCCTACATGGCCTCTCACCGCTACCTTTACCAAATCGTGTTCACACACTTAGCTCTCAACAGTAGGACAAGTTCACAACTTACCAATTCATCCCCGATGAATCAGACCTGACACAACTCTAAGCAATAGCAGGCATGACAAACAAGCATGAATGAGTAGGCACGTCAGGGCTCAAACAACTCCTACTCATACTAGTTGGTTTCATCTATTTACTGTGGCAATGACAGGTCATGCAGAGGAAAGGGGTTCAACTACCGCAGCATGTAACAGTTGAAGCGTTGTTGTCCTAATGCAATAAAAGAGAGCAAGAGTGAGAGAGTGGGATTGTATCGGAATGAACAAGGGGGTTTTGCTTGCCTGGCACTTCTAAACATATTATAGCTCTTCATCGGTGTCATCGAACTCATCGTCGGAACCACGTCTATCGAGAGGGGACAAACATGGGCAACTGAGAAAGAACATAATCAATGCAATGCCATAATATGATGCATGACCATGACATGGCAATATGATGTGATTTGAGCTAATGCATCTAGCTATGATTTAAATGAAGTTGGTTTGAATACATGATTCAAATTCCAACTCCATATATGATTATTTAAATGCCCTTTATTTGTTTTGTCCAAAACAGAGGACAAACATTGTTCAAACATGCATGAAAATGGTACAGATGGATTCCTTGAATTTTTCTGATAATTTTTCATATATAAATTATTTCATTCTGAGTTATAGATTAATTTCTATGATTTTTAGAAGTTTTAGACATTTACTGGAATTTCTTGATTATTAATAAATCCAGAAAATGTATTATTGCATCAGCATTAGGTCATGCTGACGTCAGTAGGTCAACATGCGCCATCCAGGTCAAACCTGACCAGTGGGGCCCACTGGTCAGTGACTCAGCTAGATAACTGAGTTAATTAGGGTTAAACTAATTCTAGTAAAAATGTCAGCAGGGCTAGGCCCACATGTCAGTGGCTCAGGGTTAGTTTAGCGAGGGAATTAACACTTAACATTGGTTATTAGCACTAACTAACACCTAACTAACCCAGTTAGGGCCGGCCCCACATGTCATGGACTCGGGTGGGGTCCAGCCGGGGTCAAAGTGGGTCAAACCCATGGGCGACATGACGCCGGCGAGGCCAGACGCGGCAGAGCAGCACGTGTTTCGCACTCCGGCGACAAAATCGACGGCGGAGGCATGCTACATGAAGCTGGGGAGCTGCCGCATCCAGTGGTGCAAGTGGCTGGACACGGGGACGCCGGAAACGACCCCGGCGAGCTTGACAGCGGCGGCCGGAGTTCGGCTGTGCACGGGGAAGCGGCTGCAGTGAGAAAACGCACGAACTAAAGCGCGGGCAAGGCACTACGCGATGCATCGTTGTTTTTTGGCACATTGGCGCGACCAAATGGTCATCGGAGCGGCGCCGCCGACGAGCCCGAGCGGCATTGAGCTCGGTCAGCAAGGAGTCGGCGGTTTGAGCTTGAAATAAAGGCGGGGAGGAGGGGGATTCGGAGCAGGAGCTCACTGGGGTCACGTAGAGCAGCTCGGTGGGCTCGGGGACAGGTTGGTGACGGTGTGTGGTCGCCGGCGATCTCGGCGGACCGAGGTTGGAGGAGACGGCGTTGGCAGCGTTTTAGGGCTTCCGGTGTCACGCGGCTCGGTGAGGAGGAAGAGGAGGTCGGGGCAGAGCACGGGGACACGTCGGAGAGACGCGGGGAAGGCGGTGGCTGCGTCTACGGCGAGCGGCGGCAACGAGCATACTCAGGTGCGTGTGAGAGAGAGAACAGAGGAGGGGAAAGAGAGCAGCGAGTGAGGGACAGGAGAGAGGGGTCTCGGGGCGTCTCCGTGGCGTCGTCTAGGCATGTCGAGGGGGAGCCAGGCAGGCAGCGGCGTTCTGGTGCGCGCGGGCGCCGTGCACTGCTTCCCCTCTGCCTACTGGCGAGAGGAGGAAGACAAGGCTACCCCTGGTGGCTGGGCCTGAACAGGAGCTGGGCCGGCTGCTGGGCCAGGTAAGGCCGGGTGGGTCTCTTTCTCTCTTCTCTGTCTTATTTCCTCCTGTTTTTATTATTTTCTATTTATTTCAATCTTTTTGGTTTGTTTTAAATACCAAACCATTTTATAAAATCTAAAACTTCTTGTGGGCACTCACTGAATTATTCCAGAGGTTCACACCATGTTTCAAATTTTTTGAGACTATAAAACTATATATTGGATTAATTCAAATGCCCAAAACAAATATTTCTGAGATACCAAAATTTTGGTTTTATTTTACCTCTTGCCAATATTCCCAGAGATTAATAGGAACATTTTCTTGGGCTCATTTGACAAGGATTTAATGTTGATCATTTTTAAAAGATTTCTGAGGCTTGAGAATTCCCTCAATTCAATTTCCTTGAATTTAAGATGATGCATGGATGCATATGCAATGGCAAGCAAAGGCCAAAGCTAGGGCTGTGACATCGAGGGTTTTGCCGGAACCCATGATTCGACATTTGGCGCGCCAGGTAGGGGTGCGCTGAAGCTTCCTTCCATCGCTCCGCGCCCTGTTGCTCCGTCGTCTCCATGGCAGACGCGTGACGCGCTCGTGCTGAGCGCCGGGGTGCCGTCGCTGCCCACGTTTCTCAGACGGCTCCCATCGGCGGGCCACCTCGTCGTTCCCCGTCGCCTGCCACCAACGCCGCCACCGGCCCGACGGGGAATGAGCAACAAGCATCCTCGCTGCACCCCTCCGTGCGGCGGGACGGCCGCACCGCCACTCCATCGCTTACCCCGGCCGGTTCTTCTTCCCATGCATGTCGCCCTCCCATGGACGCACGAGCCGTGCTCCTCATGGCGCACGAGCTCCTGCGCTACCAAGCAATCAACGACCTCTACGAGGTCTAGCTCGACCGCATTGCCGAGCTTGTCCGCGCCGCAGGGGGCTCCCCTGCGCCGTCCCTCTCTCTGCCTCGCCCTCCGCCAGCTACGGGTGACGTAGCTCACGGAGCACCTCCACCACCTCTACCCCCAAGACGACGCCCTGGCGCTAAGGCACGCGGATCCACGACGCGACCCGCCGCCTCCTGCACCCGCGCGTGAAGAAAGAAGCTGTCAAGAAGTCCCTCGACCGCAAGAAAGCGCTCCGCCGCTCCTCGTGCCACCGCGCCAGGACTGGTTGCTACGGCAAGACCGTGCGCCACCTGTAGCGGCAGGGCGTGGACCCCATCAAGACCAAGCTCCACCCCCAAGGCGGGCCCTGGTGACCATAGCCGGCTGCCGCACTTTCACCCCCGAGCTGCGTAGCGTCTCCTGGCCGGGCAAGTTCAAGCCGGATCTGCCTCCTCGCTACGATGGCACCCCCGGCACCGCGGAGTTCTTGCAGCTCTATGAGCTGAGCATTGAAGCGGCCAACGGCGACGAGAAAGTCATGGCAAACTGGTTTCCCATGGCTCTCAAGGATTGCGCCCGCTCCTGGCTCCTGAACCTGCCACCGGGCTCGATCTCCTACTGGGACGAGATGCGCAACCGCTTCGTCGCCAACTTCCAGGGCACTCGCGATCACCCGCCGACTCTGGGTGACCTGCGCCGCGTCAGGCAACAACCGGGAGAGACCCTCGAGAAGTACATCCAGCGCTTCAACAACGTCCGCCTCAAGATCCCCAAGGTGACGGACGAGGCCATCATCTCTGCGTTCTCTGATGGCGTCCGCGACGTCAAGATGAAGGAAGAGCTCGCTATCCACAAGGAGCTGTGCACGTCCCTGGAGTTGTTCAACCTGGCGACCAGGTGCGCAAGAGCTAAGGAAGGGCGCCTCTCCCTCCTCGAGCTCCCAGCCGCAGACCCAGAGGAGAAGAAAGCTAAGGCCAAGGACGTGAAGCGCAAGGGAGCAGCCGTGCTCGTAGCGGAACCAGACACCAAGCATGGCAGAGACCAACCAAAGTCATCCAAGAGCAACCGTCCGTTCTGCGCCTTCCACAACCTGAATACCCACAACACCAGCGACTGTCAAGAGCTCAGAGCCATTCGTGAAGGACGCTTCGGTCGACACCCCGAGCGCGGCGACCTGGGCTACGACCGAGGAGGAGGACATGGTGGCGGACGTTGGGACAACCGTGGCCCGCGCTAGGAGCGGCGTGATGATACATCTCCAACGTATCTACTTTTCCAAACACGTTTGCCCTTGTTTTGGACTCTAACTTGCATGATTTGAATGGAGCTAACCCGGACTGACGCTGTTTTCAGCAGAATTACCATGGTGTTATTTATGTGCTGGAGCAAACATTCTCTGAATGACCTGAAACTTCACGGAGCGACTTTTTAGAAAATAAGAAAAATACCTGCAAAAGATGGAGGCCAGGGGGCCCACCACCTTGCCACGAGGGTGGTGGGCGCGCCCCCCTACCTCGTGGGCCTCCTGTTGCCTCTCCGACTCCAACTCCACCTCCATATACTGAGTTTCGATGAGAAAAAAATAAGGAGAAGAAATCATCACATTTTACGATACGTAGCCGCTGCCAAGCCCTAAAACCTCTCTAGAGGGCTGATCTGGAGTCCGTTCGGGGCCCCTGAGAGGGGAATCCGTCGCCATCGTCATCATCAACCATCCTCCATCACCAATTTCATGATGCTCACCGCCGTGCGTTAGTAATTCCATCATAGGCTTGCTAGACGATGATGGGTTGGATGGGATCTATCATGTAATCGAGTTAGTTTTGTTAGGGTTTGATCCCTAGTATCCACTATGTTCTGAGATTGATGTTGCTAAGACTTTGCCATGCTTAATGCTTGTCACTAGGGCCCGAGTGCCATGATTTCAGATCTGAACCTATTTTGTTTTCATCAATATATGAGTGATCTTGATCCTATCTTGCAAGTCTATAGTCACCTATTATATGTTATGATCCATTAACCCTGAAGTGACAATAATCGGGATACTTACCGGTGATGACCGTAGTTTGAGGAGTTCATGTATTCACTATGTGTTAATGCTTTGTTCCGGTTCTCTATTAAAAGGAGGCCTTAATATCCCTTAGTTTCCGTAAGTACCCCGCTGCCACGGGAGGATAGGACAACAGATGTCATGCAAGTTCTTTTCCATAAGCACGTATGACTATGTTTGGAATACATGCCTACATTACATCAATGAACTGGAGCTAGTTCTGTGTCACCCTAGGTTATGATTGTTACATGATGAACCGCATCTGGCATAATTCTCCATCACTGATCCATTGCCTACGAGCTTTCCATATATTGTTCTTCGCTTATTTACTTTTCCATTGCTATTGCTATCATCACTACAAAATACCAAAAACATTACTTTTACTACTGTTACCTTTTGCTACCGTTATCATTACTATCATATTACCTTGCTACTAAACACTTTGCTGCATATATTAAGTTTCCAGGTGTGGTTGAATTGACAACTCAGCTGCTAATACTTGAGAGTATTCTTTGGCTCCCTTTGTGTCGAATCAATAAATTTGGGTTGAATACTTTACCCTCGAAAACTGTTGCGATCCCCTATACTTGTGGGTTATCAAGACTATTTTCTAGCGCCGTTGCCGAGGAGCATAGCTCTATTGTTTGAGTCACTTGGGATATATATCTTCTTATCATTATGAAGAACTGAAGAGATCCGAAAACCAAGATCTATCCCTCAACTACGAGGTGAGGTAAGGAACTGCCATCTAGCTCTGCACTTGATTCACCTTCTGTTATGAGTAAGTTTGCGACACCTACACCTGCTTCTGCTATTCGTTTTGATATGTCGCATGTTATTGATGATGCCACTTCTGCTATGCATGATACTTATGATGAAACTACCTCTATGCCTGATACCACTGTGCCACTTAGTGGTTTCCTTGATGAACAAATTGCTAGGTCTAGAGAAATTGAAAATATTGAATCTGATGATACTGATGAAAGTGATGGTGAAGAACCATTTTTTATTCCTAAGGGTTATGTTTTTGATCAAGAAGCTTTTTTCGCTATCTTAGCTTGCGAAAATAGAAATGAACTTAAAAGGTTATTAGCTAAATGAAGTAAGCAATCTCTAAGTGCTAGAATGAAACCTGACCCTGCTTTTGCCACTTCACCTATCTGTGTTACTGATAAGGATTATGAATTCTCTGTTGACCCTGATATAATTACTTTGGTTGAATCTGATCCTTTTCATGGTTATGAATCTGAAACTGTTGTGGCACGTCTTACTAAATTGAATGATATAGCCACCCTGTTCACTAAAGATGAGAGAACTCATTAGTTTTACATCCTCAAAATATTTCTGTTCTCATTAAAGGGTGATGCTATGGTTTAATTCTCTTGATCCTGGTTGTGTGCGTAGTCCCCATGATATGATTTATTACTTCTGTGCTAAATATTTCCCTACTCATAAGAAACAAGCTGCTTTAAGGGATATATATAATTTTGTGCAAATTGAAGAAGAGAGTCTCCCACAAGCTTGAGGGAGGCTTCTCCAATTACTTAATGCTTTGCCTGATCATCCTCTTAAGAAAAATGAAATACTTGATATCTTTTATAATGGACTAACCGATGCTTCCAGAGATTACCTGGATAGTTGTGCTGGTTCTGTTTTCAGGGAAAGAACACCGGATGAAGCTGAAATTCTATTGAACAATATGTTGAAAAACAAAAATAACTGGACAACTCCGGGGCCAATTCCTGAGCCTATTCCTAAACCAACTCCGAAGAAGAGGGGTATTCTATTTCTCAGACCTGAAGATATGCAAGAAGCAAAGAAATCTATGAAAGAAAAAGGTATTAAAGCTGAAGATGTTAAGAATTTACCTCCTATTGAAGAAATACATGGTCTTAATTTACCGCCTGTTGACATTACCTAATGAAGACACTCATGGTCTTGATAACCTGACACAGGTAGTAAAGGTAAATTCTCTCTATAGATATGATAAAGCTGAAATCCCATTTACTAAGTTTGTTAGCCCATGCTTAGATGAGTTTGATAAATTTATGGCTAAGCAAGAAGATTTTCATTCTTATTTTGGTAGATAATTGAAAAATAATTCAAATATGCTTGAACACTTGGGTGATTATATGGCTAATGTTAAAGGTGAACTTAAACTTATTAGTAAACATGCTTCTATGGTTACCACTCAAGTAGAACAAGTACTTAAAGCTCAAAATGATTTGCTCAATGAATTGAATAGTAAAAATAATGAATATGTTGTTAGAGTGGCTACTAGAACTGGTAGAATGACTCAGGAACCTCTGTATCCTGAAGGCCACCCTAAGAGAATTGAGCAAGATTCTCAGAGAAATAATATAGATGCACCTAGCTCTTGTAAGAAGAAGAAAAAGAGGGAAGATAGAAAAAGACGAATAAGAAAAGTTTTTTTGATTAGACGCATGCAATTGGTGAAACAAAATGATAGGACTTTGCATGCTTCTATTGATCCTAGTGTTGAAACACCTGAGAATCCAAATGATATTTCTATTTCTGATGCTGAAACTCAATCTGGTAATGAACCTGAAACTAGTGATAATATTAATAATAATGTTCATGATGATGCTCAACCTAGCAATGATAATGATATAGAAATTGAACCTGTTGTTGATCTTGATAACCCACAATCAAAGAATCAACGTTATGATAAGAAAGACTTTGTTGCTAGAAAACATGGTAAAGAAAGAGAGCCTTGGGTTCAGAAACCCATGCCTTTTCCTCCCAAACCATCCAAGAAAAAGGATGATGAGGATTTTGAGCGCTTTCCTGAAATGATTAGACCTATCTTTTTGCGTATGCGATTAACTAATATGCTCAAAACCAATCCTTATGCTAAGTACATGAAAGATATCATTACAAATAAAAGAAAGATATCGGAAGCTGAAATTTCCACCATGCTTGTTAATTATACTTTTAAGGGTGGAATACCAAAGAAACTTGGAGATCCCAGTGTACCCACTATACCATGCTCTATTAAAAGAAATTATGTTAAAACTGCTTTATGTGATCTTGGAGCCGGTGTTAGTGTTATGCCTCTCTCTTTATATCGTGGACTTGATTTGAATAAGTTGACACCCACTCAAATATCTTTGCAAATGGCTGATAAAATCAACTGCTATACCTGTCGGTATTTGTGAGGATGTGCCTGTTGTAATTGCAAACATTACTATTTTAACGGACTTTGTTATTCTTGATATTACTGAGGATGATAGTATGTCTATTATTCTTGGAAGACCCCTTTTGAATACTACAGGGGCTGTTGTTGAGTGCACTAAAGGCAATGTCACTTTTCATGTTAATGGTAATGAGCATACGGTACACTTACCGAGGAAACAACCTCAAGTTCATAGTATCAACTCTATTGGAATAATTCCATCGATTATATTTGGAGGTTTTGAATTTCCTCTTCCTACTGTCAAGAAGAAATATGATATTCTTATTATTGGGGATGTGCATATCCCCGTTGAGGTAACATAGTGTTACTCGAAATTTCTCCGGTTCCATGTTATTCGGAATGAGTTCGTTAACAAGACTTGATCAACTTTGTTAGAGGATTCCTTTTTATGATCATGAGAAGGATGAAACTAGAAGGCACAACCTTCTGTACCCCACTTTTACTTTCTGTTATTTATATGAAATAAAATAAAAATAAATATTTTTCTATCTGTTATCTGATTATTCGTGCAATATAAAAATACCTCGAAAATAAAAGTTCTCCAAATACCCTGAAATTTAAATATGATTTTTTTCTAGAATATTTGAGGATTTATGGAACTGAGAACACACCAGGGGGTCAACCACCAGCCCACGAGGGTGGAGGGCACGCCCACCCCTCGAGGGCGCGCCCCCTGCCTCATGGGCCCATGGTGGCCCTCCTCCACTTATTCCTGCACCCACACACTCCTTCTTTCTCCCCCAAACACGAATAACCAGCTCAAGCACGAGTTCTAGCTCATCTTGCTGCCCCGTGTTTATCTAGATTATAAAAGTATGGTGGCACATGATATTATTATTAAGAACAGGGCAGGAGAGCTTAACTATCAATTGTTCTTTAATAAACATCATCCTGAGACAATTCCCCTGCCTGCTTCTTCTTTGTTTGATCTAACTTCAGGCACGTATCTTGTTCCGTTGATGGCTATTCAAGCTTACTGAAACCCTGCACCAGTCGAGGAGCTAGAGCAGGAACCACAATTTGATCCCTCACGACAGTCTAATTACTAGTGGGATCCGGATATGATTGTCAGCCAGTGGCAATCGGAGCCTTCTTCTTCTTCATCGCAATACAACCCCAACTACTATTATGGATATCTGCCAGGCCGGCCGTGGCCATAGACCAACTTAGGCCAAAAGCCTAAGCTTGGGGGAGTATGTTTTTCCCACTGACATTACATTTATGTTCACACACTCATTGCTAGATGTCGGTGCTCATACTTTTTCATTGTATCATCCATGCTAGTTTATTTTCCTTTTTATGCTTTCTTCTTGTGTGTTTAATAAACCTTAAGAAAAACCAAAAAAATTAGTTGTAGCTTTTAGCTAGTTTTAATTTCCATGCTTGTAGTAGTAATTAAAAAAAGAAAACCCAAAAAGATTTCCTATTCTTCTTTTGCTTGTTGGGAACTTTCCCGTGTAAATAGTTTTATTTCTTTTCTTTTCTTTGCGGGTCGATAGGAGAAGACCATAATTAAATTGTTGAAGTGGCTCTTATATGGATTATTGTTGATCTGACAAAAGAGCCCATATTGCCTTGTCTTCTCCTGTTTATTGAATGCCTGCAGATTCTAGCTCAGTCCAACGCACGTGCACTATTATTATTATTATTCACACTATTCGGTCATGCAAGTGAAAGGCAATTATGACGATATATGATGGACTAGCTAAGATGAGAAAAGCTGGTATGAACTCGACCTCTTTTGTTTTTGTAAATATGATTAGTTCATCGTTCCCGATTCGGCCTGTTATGAGTAAACATGTTTGCAATGACAATTAGAGATCATAGTTTCTTGTGCCATGCTTGATTACCTATGAGTTATAATGGTTTACCTTGTGTGCCAACATGCTATTGAGATAGTTATGATGTGGTATGATAGGGTGGTATCCTCCTCTGAATGATTTACGTGACTTGACTTGGCACATGTTCATGCATGTAGTTGAAACAAAATCAACATAGCCTTCACGATATTTATGTTCATGGTGGATTATATCCTACTCATGCTTGCATTCGGTGTTGATTAATTTTAATGCATGTTCATGACTGTTGTCGCTCTCTAGCTGGTCGCTTCCCAGTCTTTTGCTAGCCTTCACTTGTACTAAGCGGGAATACTGCTTATGCATCCAAATCCCTTAAACCCCAAAGTTATTCCATATGAGTCCACTGTACCTACCTATATACGGTATCCACCTGCAGTTCCAAGTAAATTTGTATGTGCCAAACTCTAAACCTTCAAATAAATATCCTGTTTTGTATGCTCGAATAGCTCATGTGTCAACTAGGGTTGTCCGTATCTTCCATGTTAGGCGGGTTATTCTCAAGATGAGTGGACTCCGCTCCTCACTCACGAGATAAATGGCTGGTCACCGGGATGCCCAGTCCCATGCTTTATGCAAACTAAATCAAAATAATTGCAAACAAAACTCCCCTTGGGACTCTTGTTAGTTGGAGGCACTCGTTGTTTCGAGCAAGCCATGGATTGATGCTTGTTGGTGGAAGGGGGAGTATAAACTTTACCATTCTATTTGGGAACCGCCTATAATATGTGTAGCATGGAAGATATCTCCATCTCTTGGTTGTTATGTTGACAATGAAAGTATACCGCTCAAAATATTATTCACATCTGTTTCAAAACCGAGCTCTGGCACCTCTACAAATCCCTGCTTCCCTCTGCGAAGGCCTATCTATTTACTTTTATGCTGAGTCATCATCCTCTTATTACAAAGCACCAGTTGGAGAGCACCACTATCATTTGCATTCATTATTGTTAGTTTATATTGAGTATGACTTGACTGGATCTCTTTTACCATGAATTACAATGTCTAGTCAGTCCTTGGTCTTTAAAGGTGCTCTGCATTTATGTTTTGCAGTCTCAGAAAGGGCTAGCGGGATACCATCCTGTTATATCATATTATGATTGTTTTGAGAAAGTGTTGTCATCCGAGATTTATTATTATGGCTCGCTAGTTGATTATGCTATTGATATGAGTAAACTTGAGACCTATGCGCTATTGCGAATGTAGTTAATTATAATCTTTGCTGAAAACTTGAATCCCGACTTTACATATTTACAACAACAAGAGCAAACAGAGTTTGTAAAAGTTTTTCTTTATCTCTTTCAGTTTGTCAACTGAATTGCTTGAGGACAAGCAAAGGTTTAAGCTTGGGGGAGTTGATACGTCTCCAATGTATCTACTTTTCCAAACATTTTTGCCCTTGTTTTGGACTCTAACTTGCATGATTTGAATGGAGCTAACCCGGACTGACTCTGTCTTCAGTAGAATTATCATGGTGTTATTTATGTGTAGGAGCAAACGTTCTCGAAATGACCTGAAACTTCACAGAGCGACTTTTCAGAAAATAAGAAAAATACCTGTAAAAGATGGAGGCCAGGGGGGCCCACCACCTTGCCATGAGGGTGGGGGGGCGCGCCCCCTACCTCGTGGGCCCCCTTGTTGCCTCTCCGATTCCAACTCCACCTCCATATATTGAGTTTTGATGAGAAAAAAAGGAGAAGAAATCATCGCGTTTTACGATACGGAGCCGCCGCCAAGCCCTAAAACCTCCCGGGAGGGCTGATCTGGAGTCCGTTCGGGGCTTCGGAGAGGGGAATTCGTTGCCATCGTCATCATCAACCATCCTCCATCACCAATTTCATGATGCTCAGCGCCGTGCGTGAGTAATTCCATTGTAGGCTTGCTGGACGGTGATGGGTTGGATGGGATCTATCATGTAAAAGAGTTAGTTTTGTTAGGGTTTGATCCCTAGTACCCACTATGTTCTAAGATTGATGTTGCTATGACTTTGCCATGCTTAATGCTTTTCACTAGGGCCCGAGTGCCATGATTTCAGATCTGAACCTATTATGTTTTCATCAATATATGAGTGTTCTTGATCCTATCTTGCAAGTCTATAGTCACCTATTATGAGTTATGAGCCGTTAACCCTGAAGTGACAATAATCGAGATACTTACCGGTGATGACCATAGTTTGAGGAGTTCATGTATTCACTATGTGTTAATGCTTTGTTTCGGTTCTCTATTAAAAGGAGGCCTTAATATCCCTTAGTTTCCGTAAGGACCCCGCTGCCACGGGAGGGTAGGACAAAAGATGTCATGCAAGTTCTTTTCCATAAGCACGTATGACTATGTTTGGAATACATGCCTACATTACATCAATGAACTGGAGCTAGTTTTGTGTCACCCTAGGTTATGATTGTTACATGATGAACCGCATCCGGCATAATTCTCCATCACTGATCCATTGCCTACGAGCTTTCCATATATTGTTCTTCGCTTATTTACTTTTCCGTTGCTATTGCTATCATCACTACAAAACACAAAAAACATTACTTTTACTATCACTACTATCATATTACCTTGCTACTAAACACTTTGCTGCAGATATTAAGTTTCCAGGTGTGGTTGAATTGACAAGTCAACTGCTAATCTTTGAGAGTATTCTTTGGCTCCCCTTGTGTTGAATCAATAAATTTGGGTTGAATACTTTACCCTCAAAAACTGTTGCGATCCCCTATACTTGTGGGTTATCACGCGACCGGCCTCGTGAGGACCGCTGGCTGGATCAGCCTCGCGAGGGCACCTGGAGGGATCAGCCCCGTGAGGATCGACCTCAAGGCAATGCCAGACTCCCTTCGCTGCCACCACCGCCAAGAAGGAATGACGAACACCATCAAGACGAGGGGGCTGGGGGCTTACAAGAACCGCGTGCTATCGCCTGCATCTTGGGCGGAGCCTAGGCCCCAGCCTCGCAGCGTATCTTCAAGTAGTTTGCTCGTGAAGTGAATGCAGTCTTCCCCAAGATCGAAGCCACACGCCCGCTGTCGGTGTCAAAACCGGCGGATCTCGGGTAGTGGGTCCCGAACTGTGCATCTAGGCCGGATGGTAACAGGAGGCAGGGAACACGATGTTTTACCCAGGTTCGGGCCCTCTTGATGGAGGTAAAACCCTACGTCCTGCTTGATTAATATTGATGATATGGTTAGTACAAGAGTAGATCTACCACGAGATCAAGGAGGCTAAACCCTAGAAGCTAGCCTATGGTATGATTGTTGTATATGGAGTTGATTGCCTATGGACTACAACCCTCCGGTTTATATAGACACCGGGTAGGGTTAGGGTTACATAGAGTCGATTACAATGGTAGGAGATCTTGAATATCCGTATCGCCAAGCTTGCCTTCCACGCCAAGGAAAGTCCCATCTGGACACGGGACGAAGTCTTCAATCTTGTATCTTCATAGTCCAGGAGTCTGGCTGAAGGTATAATCCGGCTACCCGAACACCCCCTAATCCAGGACTCCCTCTGTAGCCCCTGAACCAGGCTTCAATGACGACAAGTCCGGCGCGCAAATTGTCTTCGGCATTGCAAGGCGGGTTCCTCCTCCAAGCCCTTCATAGAAGATTGTAAACACCAAGAGTAGTGTCCGGCTCTGCAAAAATAAGCTTCCACGTATTGCCATAGAGAGAATAATATTAACACAAATCAAATCTGCTGACGTATTCCGCAGTGCGTCATCACACCTCAGCCAAGTCCTTTACTTGAATCGATTTCACTTTTCCACCTCAGCGTGTTTTGCGAGGAAGTTTCCTTGGCATGTCTTGTCAAAGCAGAGATCGTGTGCCCCCCTTTCACAGGATTCTCATCAATACGGACGTGGGTAACCCAATCGTGCCGTTAGCATGTTTTCTCGATTAAAGGCAAGTCCCAAACGGTTATGGGGAGGGCTCCTGGTATTCAACCTCTTATAAAGAGACCAGGGCCTTTTTTCTCCAATCCCAAAACGAGTCCGCCCGTCGCGTCGAGTTCCAACACCCTAGGCTCCAGATTCCGGGCGCCTCAGACCTTCGACAATGTCCGGTTCCGACCTTCAAGGCCGATGGATGCCCTCCTCCGTCATGGAGGAGGACGTGCTAAAGTTGAGAGAGGCTAAGTTCTTGACTGCCGAAATTTCGCATAGGTTTCCTGCTCAAAGGCAGGCTATCCCCAGTCCCCAGCCCGGTGAGAGCGTAGTGTTCGTGTCTCACTTCCTTCGGGGGTTAGGCTTCCTGATGGATCCCTTTGTGAGGGGACTGCTGTTTTATTACGGGCTGGAATTTCACGACTTAGCTCCGGAGTCCATCCTCCATATCTCCTCGTTTAACGTTGTATGCGAAGCGTTCGTCCGTGTTACCCCTCACTTCGGATTATGGCTCAAGACCTTCAAAGTGGAGCCGAAGATGATCAAGGGACGGCATGCAGAGTGCAGAGGCGCTGTTATAAGCAAAAAATGTTGATGCTCCATGGCCCGAGGGCTCTTTTCAAGAGGAGCTAGGCTTGTGGCAACGAGAGTGGTTTTATATCACCACTCCCCGGAGCACCAAGTGGGTGGCGCTTCCTGCCTTTAGCTCGGGTCCCCCACCACGGCTAGCGTCATGGGTTAACAGAGGGTTAGATTGGGGTTTGCGCAAAGACGTGCCCTTGTTACAGGGCCGCATTAAGGATCTCTTGGAAGGAGACCTCAGCCTGGTCAAGGTGACGCAGGTCATGCTGATTCGCCGAATATTACCCGGCAAATGTCGCTCCATTCGCCTGTGGGAGTTTAATCCAGAGGGACCACGAGCTCTCCAGAATTTCATGGGCGCAACGCCCGCGGAGATGTATAAACTGTTCTCGGATCACGAGAGATGTGTCCGGATTTAACCGAGGACGCAGGCCTAAGCTGCAATCGCCCGGATACTCAAGTAAGCAACCTTGTGCCCAGACCTTCTATCCGTATAATTGTCATAAACTTGCCCCTAAAAGAGCCGTCCTTTTAAACAGGAGTGGATAGCGAAGGCAAAGCTAATCAGGTGTCCGGCTCCCCTTCCCGAAACCAGGTCGGAGCGAAGCAAGGGGGAGGGCAAGGAAACTATGGCCTCCTCGAAGGAGGCTGCTCCGAAGGGAGGAACCGACAATTCCTCTCCTAAGGGGAAGAAGAGAGCCGCCTCTGACGACCCGGAAACCATGGCCTCGAAGCGGGGAAAAAAATCCTCGTCAGAGGGTCCGACGCCGGGGAATTCCTCGACCGGACTACGCCCTCAAGGGGATCAGCCCTCCAGCGAGCCGTAAGTAGAGAAAGATTTTCCTTTTGAGGGATGAGGGAAATCCTTGATTTAGATCTGAGAAGATTAACCGAATTTTTACCTTGTAGCTCGGACCTCAGCCCTTCTCAGCAGAGCTCGTCTTTGGGGGATCTCCTTCCGGAGATGATGGAGAGCGAGACGCCTCCCCCTGCTGTGCCGCCTAGCGAGGCGGGTGACCCTGAGGTGTCGTCGCGGAGGGTTTCTCCGAATCTGGTAGGGGCGGAAGATAGCTATGTGGCCCCTCGAGGTTCTCCGCGTCCGGCCTTCGAAAGAGGTCGTGGGACAAGTCCGGCACCGTCTGGTGCTCGGTCGGAGGAGCTAAAGATTCTGCTGGGGTGAGCTTCTATCTCGGAGGAGCATCGTGCATTGATGGGCACGGTGATTGAAAGGATCTCATCCGCAGAGAGCGGATTGCATGAGGCCGTCAAAAGTTTACTGACGGGTTTTGAGGTACATTAGATAATGTACACTTTTGTCAGTTGCGCATGAATAAGATGCGCCCTGTGTAGATAGTAGCCCCTGAGACTCTGCGCGTCGTCAAGAAATGATGGCACACGGAGGATCATAATCCCAGGTCTAAGATGTCGCCTTTGAATGTAGGCGGCGGGGTGTCCGGAATCGAGCCGAACTGATGATTTTGCCGAACTAAAGCGGCAACTGGACGTGGCAAATGCCAACATCGCGCTTGTCAACAAGCGGCTTGATGAGGCTCAAGGTATGTAATTCCTCGGGCTGCATCAGGTAAGAAGAGTTTTATGCCAGTGTCTTACGATGTGTGTGCTTGACGCAGATGGTGCGGCCGCCGTTGAGAGTCTTATTGCCCGAGCTAAAGAACAAGCCAGAGAAAGTGATGCGGCTACCAAGAAAGCCCTTGAAGAGCTGAGAGCCGAACAGGCTGCTCATTGCCGAAGCAAGGAAGAGATGGCCGAGATGGCCGAAAAGTTAAAGAGTGCTGCAGACCGTTGCAGACTTCTTGAGAAAGAAGACCAGGCGAAACAGACGGACTTAGAGAAGGCCGTTGCCAATGCCAAGGATGCACGCTCTGCGATGAGAGCTGCGAAGGAGGAGCTGCGTCAGGCCGAACAGATTGCGGCTGGAAAGCCCTTTATGCTGCGAAGGAAATTTTGCGATCCGAAGTTTGCTCCGTTGGACCGGATGTGGAGCGTGGAGGATACCTATCTGGATTTGGCAGCGAGTGCTACTGATGCAACCGAACAATTTCGAGATCAGAAAGATCGCGAGGTGGAAAAGCTTTTCTAGTCGCAGTTTCACAATCCAGAGCGTCCGCTGGCAGTGG
The DNA here is from genome assembly GCF_018294505.1 of Triticum aestivum. Taxonomy (NCBI): domain Eukaryota; kingdom Viridiplantae; phylum Streptophyta; class Magnoliopsida; order Poales; family Poaceae; genus Triticum; species Triticum aestivum. The sequence goes on along the minus strand of NC_057800.1, from coordinate 367,679,905 downwards.
ACGATCGTTTGGCTCAATGGGCCGAACTGAATAGGTTGTCCGGACTCGCCATGAAGTACGTCATGGGTCATCTGTGGCCGGGGAGATCGGAGCCGAAGAGTTATTTCAGCTTGGTGCAGCAATTCCTTGACGCGGTGCTGCGTATTAATGCAATGAAGAGGTCAGCATGCATAGAGGGCGCAAGGATGGCTCTTGCCCGTGTCAAGACATACTGGGCAGAGATGGAGACCACCATTGTTGCGTCCCGAGATTCGGACAAAAGCCGAGTACCCTCCGAGCACTATTTTCAGGAAGTTCGTGAAGGCGCTCGTGTAATAGAGACGCAGTGTTCGAAAGATGCTATGTTATGATAGCATATGTAATTATAAAGTAATATTTTGATAAACTGTAGTGCCCTTTTTATACTTGTGCCTTCAAGTATTGGGAACACCTCCTATGCGGCCGTTTTAAGATATATATATATATATATATATATATATATATATATATATATATATATATATATATATATATATATATATATACAAAATCTGAAAGATGGCAGTCGTTGGCTTCAGCCCCCACGCACGTAGTGCGGGGGTGCTCGCAGAAGACGCATTTTCACACTTAACCCAACGTCTTTGTCCTACAAAGGAGGTGATAGCGCAGCGGGCCAGGCAACCGGACTATAATGCTTTAACACTTTCACTTAGCCATAGGAGCTTGACAGTGAGACTATTTAGGTAGCCCCTTGGTGGCGACTGCGCTCGCTCGAGTTCGGGGCGCGTATGTGCCTAACCGAGAAGCGGCCCTTCGTTAAAGCGGAGGAATCCGATAGATTCTGATAGGTCATCGAGTGGCTGACCAGTCTCACGCTACATCATGACAGTCAGTTTTCGGCTTTCTCTATTGAGGTGCTCGCCCGGCCGAACCGGGGCACAATCGCAGTAGTTCTCCTGGTGCTACCTTAGCCGATAGAGCGGAACATAAGGTAGCCGAACTCAGGAGCCGGGCAACCCAACATTTGACCAAAGACATGATTTGGAGCCGATGCATATAATGCCAAAACTCACGACGCCGAACACTCCCTAAGGTGTTCGGTCTTTATGAGTGCGGGCGAAACAACACTCTTTATTAAAAAAGCCCCTAGTGTCCAGGTACGTGCAAAAATTCTGACGTGGCCACATGCCAAGACGCCAGCCTCCTCCTTGGTTATATCAGAAAAAACCAGGGGATGTGTAGCAACAAGAGACAGTAAAAAAGGTTTACGCAGGGTCTTAATGTAAAAAGAATCCTTTAGGACGGGTCCCTACTGCACGTCTGCGCATGTGTCTCCGTTGTGCCGTATCCTGGACGGGCGCCGCATGACGTTCATCTGTAAAAGAGAGAAACTGAGTTGAAAAATGGGTCGTGCCGAACAAAAGTTTAAAATAAACAAAGTATAAAGTAAAATATATAAAATTGAGCTTTATTGTCTCTTATTGTATATGCATGGAGCCCATAGTGCGGGGGTATATGGCCACTAGGCCTGCGTCAATGATGATTTTGCACCGAACTCGTCTATCCGCGTTCGTGGTCTTGAATGACCTATTTCGAAGTTTTCTGGCCGGTGAGGCCATTTTGCTGTGGGGATGTCAAAGCGGCCGCACAGTCCTTCGCTTGGGGAGGCGCACTTTAGTGCTTCCCCTTCAAAGAGATGATGCCTCGTGGACCGGGCATCTTAAGCGTTAGAGATGCATAATGCGGAGCGAAAGCTTCGCGTCCCAGTAGTGCTTGATGGAGACTTGAGAACGGGACGATATGGAAGGTCAGCTTTTCACGGCGGAAGTTATCGGCCGAGCCGAATATGACTTCGAGCCGGAGAAAGCCCATACAATGGGTGTCCGGACCAGGTATTACCCCTTGAAAGGAGGTTTTGCTGCAGCGGATTCTTGCTGGGTTTATCCCCATGTGCTGGATTGTATCCTGATATATCAGGTTTAGTCCACTGCCGCCGTCCATAAGGACATTTGAAAACCGGAGTCCGCCAATTATTGGATCGAGTATCAAGGCAGTCCAGCCTACATTCTTGATATTTCTAGAATAATCTAGCTGATCGAAGATGATCGGTTTTGACAACCAGTGGCAGGACCCTTTGGGGATGGGCCGTGTGGTGCGTACCTTTACGGGCGCCGCACGTTTCGTTATGTGAAGTGAGTTCACTGTTTTTACTTCTTGTGGGAAGTTCTTTTGTTTCCTGGTGCTCTGCTTTTGGGGTTCGTCCTCGTCTTCGCTTGGTGTGTCGAGCCCCTTGTGTTCGACATTGAGTCTGCCGGATTGTTTGAAAACCCAACAGTCTCTGTGGGTATGGTTAGCAGGCTTCCCAGAAGTACTGTGTATCTGACATATCCTGTCCAGGATTTTATTTAGGTTGGATGGATCGTCCTTGTTATCCTGTGGGGGCGATTTTTCCTGATTTTGTCGTGAGCCTTTGAATCCGGCATTGACTGCCGTGCTCTTCGAACTTTTGTCCTTGGTCCAGCAACGGTCCTTGTTGCATCGCGGTTTTCCATTTCCATCCCTAGTTTCGGATGTACTTGGGTCGCTGGGGCTGCACCTTGCCAACCAGCTGTCCTCCCCTGCACAAAAGCGGGTCATGAGGCTTGTTAGTGCGGCCATTGTTCTTGGCTTTTCTTGGCCGAGGTGTCTGGCGAGCCATTCGTCTCAGACGTTATGCCTGAAAGCTGCTAAGGCTTCGGCGTCCGGACAGTCGACTATCTGATTCTTTTTAGTGAGGAATCTATTCCAGAACTGCCGAGCTGATTCTCCGGGTTGTTGAGTTATGTGACTAAGATCGTCTGCATCCGGAGGGCGGACATAGGTCCCTTGAAAGTTTGCCTGGAAAGCATCCTCGAGCTCTTCCCACCTTCCAATTGTGTTTTCGGGAAGGCTTTTAAGCCAATGCCGGGCTGGCCCTTTAAGCTTAAGGGGTAACTATTTTATGGCGTGGAGATCGTCTCCTCTAGCCATGTGTATGTGGAGGATATAATCCTCGATCCAGACTCCAGGGTCTGTTGTTCCATCATATGCCTCTATGTTTACGGGTTTGAATCCCTCTGGAAATTCATAGTCCAGGACCTCATCGGTGAAACATAGGGGGTGTGCGGCGCCCTTGTATTTGGGTGTGCCGGATTCTGATGATGGCTTCATAGCGTTGCTTACGAGAGCTTGCTTTCTTGGCCCATAAATGGACCTGACTGGGCCATGATGTGAATCCTTAAGTGGGTTGCATGCCGATTTAGGTGCGGCGCCGCTTGCCGCTTTATGGGGTCGTCTATCCAACCGTGTGGCTTTCTCATTTTTTGAATGCGAGGGCTCTAGGGCCTCTTCGTCGAATTCAGGCAGTAGCTTTCTTTTGGATAGCTTTTAGTGCGGCTACTGTTGCCGTATTTATCTGTGGTACTGATTACTTTGCTCCATCTAATCCGGAGTGCATCTTCTGCTGTTTTTAGCTTCCGCTTCTGCTTTTTTAGGCTGCGTGCAGTTGCAACGAGCCTCTCGTGGAGATTCTTCTGCTCCATAGGTTTATCCGGCGCGAGGTCATCCGGAATGCCGTTTTTGCCGAAGGAGGGGTGTTCGGTTTCTCTATCCGTGTTGCCCTATTCGGACGGTTGCTCTAAGGCCTGCTCATCGTCTACCAACTCGTCCTGCTCTATGGCTGGGTTTTTGTCGAGGCGGGGCTTGGGTTGGCGTTTATGCCGACGCTTTGATTGCTTTTCGGGGGGTCGATCTCCCGTCCCATCCCCTTTTTACTCATTGTCGCTTCCTTTAGGGGTATCCACCATGTACACATCGTGGGATGAGGTGGCTGTCCAATTCCCTATGGGCGTTGAGCACGTCGTTTAAATTGTCGACAGTGGCTACCAAGTGGGTGGTGGGTGGGCTTTGAATTTCCTCATCGTCCACATCCCACCCTCGCTGACCGTAGTCCGGCCAGGGCTCTCCTGATAAAGAGAGAGACTTAAGGGAATTCAGGATGTCGCCAAAAGGCGAATGTTGAAAGATGTCTGCGGCGGTGAACTCCATTATCGGCGCCCAATCGGATTCGATCGGCAGGGGCGCGGGGGGCTCGGAGTTCGGAAAGGAGTCCGGATCCCCGGAGTCACGGATCATGCAGAGTGCGGGGCTAGTGTTCGGCTCGATCGCCTTTGAGATCGAAGCCCCCGAGGTGACGTCCAACTGCTCATCCTCGATTGGCGCAATAGGCTCCGAGTTAGGGGTCGGAACCGATGCGTGTGCGGCCTCCAGGACACTGTCCGGAGGGAGAGCTAGATCATGCCCCTCGAAATAGTGCGGCGCGCTTGGCCGTGGCTCGAACCCGTCGAAGATCAAGTCTCCGCGGATGTCAGCCGTGTAGTTTAAGCTTCCAAACCTGACTTGATGGCCAGGGGCGTAGCTTTCGATCTGCTCCAGGTGGCCGAGCGAATTGGCCCGCAGAGCGAAGCCGCCGAAGACGAAGATCTGTCTGGGGAGAAAAGTCTCACCCTGGACCGTATCATTGTTGATGATCAAAGGAGCCATCGGGCCTAAAGGCGACGACACAGAGGAACTCTCAATGAAAGCACTAATGTCGGTGTCAAAACCGGCGGATCTCGGGTAGTGGGTCCCGAACTGTGCGTCTAGGCCGGATGGTAACAGGAGGCAGGGAACATGATGTTTTACCCAGGTTCGGGCCCTCTTGATGGAGGTAAAACCCCACGTCCTGCTTGATTAATATTGATGACATGGGTAGTACAAGAGTAGATCTACCACAAGATCAAGGAGGCTAAACCCTAGAAGCTAGCCTATGGTATGATTGTTGTATATGGAGTTGATTGCCTACGGACTACAACCCTTCGGTTTATATAGAATTCGGATAGGGTTAGGCTTACATAGAGTCGGTTACAATGGTAGGAGATCTTGAATATCCGTATCGCCAAGCTTGCCTTCCACGCCAAGGAAAGTCCCATCCGGACACGGGACGAAGTCTTCAATCTTGTATCTTCATAGTCCAGGAGTCCGGCTGAAGGTATAGTCCGGCTACCCGAACACCCCCTAATCCAGGACTCCCTCACCCGCTCAAATGGTCCCAATGCCCCATTACGTTCAACTCGGCAGATCAGCTCAAGTGCGCAGCTACTGCTGGCACCCTCCCGATGCTTTGCTCCCCAGTCATCAGCAACATGCAAGTTACCAAGACCCTCATCGACGGTGGCGCAGGGCTCAACGTCTTGTCCGTTGACACGTTCGACAACCTCCAAGTGCCATATGACCAGCTTCAGCCTACCAAGCCTTTCTGAGGAGTGACCGACGGTTCCACCACACCGATAGGGCAGGTCTGCCTCCCTGTCACCTTTAGGGAACGCAAGAACTACCGCACCGATCTCATCGACTTCAACGTCGCGCACATCCCTCTGCTGTACAATGCCATCCTTGGGTATCCAGCCCTGGCCAAGTTCATGGCAGTGACCCATCACGGCTACAATGTCCTCAAGATGCCGGGAAGCGGCGGGATCATCACGGTCCCATGTGAAGAAAGAGATGTGGTGTGCTCCCTCGAGCGTGCCTTCCAAGCTGCAGCAATCGACGACCCCGACAGCAAGGGCGAGGGACCTCCTGAGGTCATCCCCAAGAAGAAGAAGCAGATGCGCCGTGCAGGACCTTAGGAGGGTGGCATCACAGCCGGAGCCTCGTCAGGATTAGCACCCGCTCTCGGGGTGCCTCCCTCCATCGCATAGGAAGGCGCGCCCGGCGCCCTTCTCGGGCAGGGCTCGGGGGCTTTCTTCTGGAAGGCCTCAGACCTTGCCCACATCATGAGGGAGGCGCTTGGGCACCACTTGGAGGCATGCTTCATGGCACATTTCCCTCAGGAGGGCACAAGGCAAGGATCGCCCACCGTTCAGGAGTTCATCACCAAGACCACCCAGGAATTGCAAGACACAAGGGCCATGCGCAGCGACCGCTGCTCACGAGGCGCAGCTTCCCATCCAGGCGAGGATGCCGGGCTGCGCGTCTTCATTGAAGTTCCAGGGCTCAACAGGGCCGCTTCTCAGGAGCTTTTCTGGCCTTCGCGCATGGGACGCTGCAAGGGTCCACTTCAAAGCTACATTCGCATGCCCTTCGGCCTGCCAAGCGTGTCGTCCGCCTACTAGCGCAACTTGCGGCGCATCCTAGCGGCTCAGGAGGCCAGGCACCATGTCGTCCTGATGGAGATGGAGACGGTCCTCAAGGAACCACCTGAGCCCCCAGAGCCTCCTGAGGCTCAGGGCCTCGGTGGCTCGTGAGAAGGAACCCCTTCACTGCGCTCCTTCAGCTGCCCCAACTCTCCTTCTTTAACATAACCAGGTGACATTTTCCAAGTTCATTTAGCTGGGAGTGCCCCTCTGACTGCATCATTCCCAGGCCGTGTGGGTTCATCCCTGTGGCATGTGTCCCTTTTTATGTCTTTAGCTTACCTTGTTGGGAGCGACCCTCGGGCTGCATCATCCCCAAACCGCTCGGGCCGAACCTAGTGGCACGTATCTCCCATGCACTTACTTAAGCCTGCTACTCTCATGTTTAATCTACCTACTCAATCGTCGCCTCCCATGGGGCCTCCTCACGCTGGCACGATGCTGGTGCACGGGTCCGTCCCTGCCACGTCGAAAAACTGAGCGGTCGAGCTCTGGCTCATGGCACACCCCGCACACGTCACCTCACTGGGCCCTCAGTGCCTTCACCCCCTCGCGGAGCAACCAACGGCAGGCTGGTAACCACAATGGCAAATCATGTTCTTCCTCATGCTGGCTCACAGGAATCTCACGAGGATAACACCAGGCGGCACCGTGAGCTCCCATCTCTTCCAAGTAATCCGCTTGCACGTTAAAAGGGGGGCTCCTGAGCATCACGACTCAAGAGCTCTTACTGGCTCTCCAGCCCTCACCCCCTGTCCTTGACCACGGCACGCGACCTGGCATACCAGCGGCGGCTGAGCTCGCTCGAGGGCCAGGACCTGAGGACGTAGAGCACAAAGGAGAGCATAGGAAAGGGGAAGGCTCGTATGGGCCTGACCTAGCTACGCTGCGGATGTTCGCGCACAGGTCTGGTGCATCATGAAGAATAGACGCTGGACCGCCAAGATAAGTCATGATCTCAGATCAACTAATCGTTGGAACCTAGGGGATACACTCGCCGTAGCCCTGTTGCGGCAACGTCGCCTCCCTTTCTTATCTTACCACGACTTCTTGAGTGCTAAAGGGCCCCCCGAGCATCGCGCCTCAGGAGCTCTTACTGGACCTCGGGCCACTCACCTCCTGGCCTTGACCACGGCACACGACCTGGCATACCAGCGACGGCTGATGCCACACCCATGATGCGGCTATATCTCCCACGTGTCGGGGCACGACTTAGAGGCATAACCGCATAGTAGGCATGTCGCAAGAGGGGTAATCTTTACACATCCCATGTACTGAATAAGGAAGGGATAAAGAGTTGGCTTACAATCGCCACTTCACACAATACATAAATATAGCATTACATCATCCAGAATACAATCAAGGTCCGACTACGGAACCAAAATAAAAGAAGACCACCCCTAATGCTAGATCCCCGATCGCCCCAACTGGGCTCCACTACTGATCGAAAGGAAATGAAACAACACAACGAACACGATCTTGATTGAGCTCCCACTTGAGCTCAGTTGCGTCACCTACACTGGTATCATCGGCACCTGCAACTGTTTGGAAGTATCTATGAGTCACGGGGACTCAGCAATCTCACACCCGCGAGATCAAGACTATTTAAGCTTACGGGTAGGAAAGGGTAGTGAGGTGGAGCTGCAGCAAGCACCAAGCATATATGGTGGCTAACAAACGCAAACAAGAGCGAGAAGAGAAGCAATGCAATGGTCGTGAACTAGAAGTGGTCAAGAAGTGATCCTGAAACTACTTACGTTCAAGCATAACACAAGAACCATGTTCACTTCCCGGACTCCGCTGGAAAGAGACCATCACGGCTACACACGCGGCTGATTCATTTTAACTAAGTTAAGTGTCAAGTTCTCTACAACCGGACATTAACAAATTCCCATCTGCCCATAACCGTGGGCACGACTTTCGAAAGTTGAAACCCTGCAGGGGTGTCCCAACTTAGCCCATCACAAGCTCTCACGGTCGACAAAGGATATTCCTTCTCCCAGGAAGACCCGATCAGACTCGGAATCCTGGTTACAAGACATATCGACAATGGTAAAACAAGACCAGCAAAGCTGCCCGAATGTGCCGACAAATCCTGATAGCAGTTGCACATATCTCGTTCTCTGGGCACATCGGATAAGCCAGACGTCGGGTTGGCATAGACCCTGGTTGCCTAGGGGGCACCGGACATCGCTCAGGTTGGACCAACACTTAGAGAAGCACTGGCCCTGGGGGGTTAAAGTGAAGATGACCCTCGGGAGCGCGACTCCCAAGGGAAGAGTAGGTGGTGGTGAGGCAAATGGTAAAATCAAGGTTGGGCCTTGCTGGAGGAGTTTTATTCGAAGCGAACTGTCAAGGGGTCCCCATAACACCCAACCGTGTAAGGAACACAAAATCGAGGAACATAACACCGATATGATGGAAACTAGGGCGGCAAGAGTGGAACAAAACACCAGGAATAAGGCCGAGCCTTCCACCCTATACCAAGTGTATAGATGCATTAATTAAAATAATAGATATTGTGATATCCCAACATAACCATGTTCCAACATGGAACAAACTTCAACTTCACCTGCAACTAGCAACACTATAAGAGGGGCTGAGCAAAAGCGGTAACATAGCCAAACAACGGTTTGCTAGGAAAAGGTGGGTTAGAGGCTTGACATGGCAATATAGGAGGCATGATATAGCAAGTGGTAGGTAGCGCGGCATAGAAATAGAGCAAGCAACTAGCAAGCAAAGATAGAAGTGATTTTGAGGGTATAGTCATCTTGCCTGAGATCCCGCAAGGAAGAAGAACGAGTCCATAAACAAGACAAATAGACGTAGTCGAACGGATCCTCACAACTCCGGAACGAAACCGAAGCTAACGCGAGAAGCAACCCGGAAAGAAGCAAACAACATAGTAAACAACCATCACATAAACATGGCATTATGCACATCAAAGTATGATGCATGTCCGGTTTAATGAGGCATGGCATGGCAAAGTGCAACAAACAATACTATAAATTAAGTGGAGCTCAATATGCAACGAGTTGCATATTGACGAAACACCACATCAAATATTTAGTTCTCTCTTGTTTATGTACCCAACAATATTAAATGTTGTTAAACATGGCCAGAGATGAAGCATAATAGAACTACCTATCTAGGCAAGTTTAAATGAGGCCAGAACAACAAGCAACAAGTCCGAAAAAAATCCTCATATGCAATTTATGGATTTGGTACTGTTTTGCTCTAAACCATATTTTAGAGTTGTTAAACATGCAAGAAGAGTGCACCATGTTAAACTAGGCATTTTTCTACCCCATCCAGATATAAAGATTATTTAAAACCGAGCTACAGTTATTTACTTATGAATTAAATCTTTTTAGCAAGCCATTTATGAAGAAAAAATGCAAACAACAATTTTTGGCACTTTTATCATGCATGAAAGTGTGATATTGTTAAAGTAGATGAAAATATGAGCAAGATGCATATATGACATATTTTATTTGGATGCATGGATCTTTTGTTATTAACATCGCAAAACAGTGACAATTATGTAATTATGCATGCCCTTAGATAAATACTAAAAAACCACAAACAAGAAAAAAACAGAAAAAACATACGCGAGCCCAATGCAACAGAGTGCAGCGGCCCAGGAGGAGATTTGGCCCAGCGGTTGGGTGAGTGTGAAAAACTAAAGAAACTGAGAAAAAGATGGGCGCCTCGGACTCGAACCCCAGACCCCTGGGATGGATAGCGGTTGCGCTAGCAACTGGGCTAGCCATGTGTTCTTGACAATGAGAGCTCCCTGCATATTATGACCTATCTCATAACAGAACGAGCTTGGCAAGGCTACACGGCGACAACCGGCGTCGACTGCAGCGACCAAAGGCGACGGCCTCTGCAACAACAGAGAATCAGCGGGGGTGCGGAAATAGCTGGAGGGTGCTGCTACGGGAACCACGGAGCAACGGCGGGGCATGCGCGTGCATGTGTGGGTGTGCGTGGGCAGAAGCCTGCTGCCAAGCAGCGAAGCACAGCGAGGCGAGGCTACGGGCGCGCTGCAGCATGAGCGCGGGCTGCGGAGCGCTGCTCTGAAATGCGCGTAAGCCAGAAGCAGGAAAAAAAGGATCCTAAGCCTACCATTGCAAGGAAAACAGGCAGGAGGCCACCGGAGGAGCTCCGGCAACAACGACGTGCGGGAGCGCTCTTGGCTAGGAAGGAATCGAGAGGGACATGAGTCAAGTCACAGGATGCAATCGAGCAAAACAAGGACATGGGGAGGGTCGGGTGCTCACCACAAACACGCGAGCATGCTTGGATTGTCGAGAGGTGGTCGGAGACGGCCGGAATCGAAGACGCTCTTCGGCGGAGGCGTTCCTAGCTCCGAGAAGAAGAAGCAGAGGAGTGGAGCGACGTGGTCGACGACAGGAAGGCGAGATGGCGTCCGATCCATGGCATAGAGGAAGTAGTCGACGTCGGGGCCGGAGACACGATGTAGAGGCCGAGGTGAGGCACTGATCGTGGTGGAGTCCAGCTCCCTGAAGAAGAGGAAGCAGAGGAGGCCGATCCAGGGCTCCAGGGAATTGCCGCAGGGTCGAGGACGAAGGCAGGGACGCGTGCGTCGCTCCCCGATGAAGAAGACGACATTGTTGAGCTGGGCCACGCCAGAGTATAGCTCGGGGCCTTGGGCATGGCGTGGCGAGGTTTTTTTGGAGGCGGGGATCTCACCTGGCGGCGGAGGAGGAAGGAGAGGGGAGGAGAGGAGGAAGGAGGAAACCCTAGGGGGCTGGCGCGGGTCTTATTGAGAGGGGCGCGGCGCTGTGGTGGCCACGGTGGCCATGCGTGCTCCCCCTCCAGTTTTTACTGTGAGAAGGAGCACCTGACAGAGGAGGAATAAAAGGAGCGAAGGGAGAGGCTGCCAGGTGGGGTGCGTGGGTGTCCAGCGTGGTGTTACCAGCGAAGGAGGAGTCTCAGGGGGATCGGTGTCCAGGTGGGCTGGGCTACGACTGGCCTTCGCAGAGAAGCGGGTAAGTGGGCTCTGCCCTGTTTATTACCATTTCCTTTTTCTGTTTGAAATTTCAAATAGAACACAAAGGAAAATACACAGGGGCTGGAAGAAAGAGTATAGGATATATGAGAGTATACCTGTACTCCTAGAATTATACACAATATGAAAAAATGGTTTGGGTATTTTTAGAGATAGAAAAATAGTTCAAGTTTGAATGGAATTCAAACTTGAGCCATTTTTTGAACCCAACCAAATTAATTCCAAATAAGCTGAAATTTGACAGAGAGGTTTTTGGCATGGTGTAAGATTTATAGAAAATAAATGAACATTTTAGTGGGATAGGAAAATGCCACTTGCAATAAGTGGGTGAGAATTGAAAGGAAGAAGCTAGCGATGGGGTGTTGCACTTGATGATGGTTTAGATGAAAAGGGCAAGATGAAACAACAAAGAAGATGAGGAGAGGGAGTTCACAAGGATGACAAGCACACAACAAATATCCACACTACAATGATGATCATGATGCAAATGCAACAACAAGGATGGCACAATGCAATATAGTAAAAGATGGACATGATGCAAGAAGGAAGATATGTCAAAGGCATTCATCATGATCATGGCATAAACACATCGGAATGAAATATGCAAAAACAATTATGATAAAGCAAAAAACACAAAAAACACACGACAACAACTAAAATAAAGGAAGGCATATGGAGCATCGGACTCGGGGCGTCACAACACTCCACCACTATGAGAGGATCTCATCCCGAGATCTATGATGGCACCGGAGGGAAAATGGAAGAAGTGGTAAAACAAAGTTGCTTCTTCGACAAATGAGTGAAACCACGAACCTTGAGAGGTTAAACCATTCGGGAAAAGAATACAACAGAGATGATCAAAGTTGAAAACACTCTGTTAGAAAAGAGGAACGAGGAAGAACAAATTCGGACAACACTCCGGTTGAGAAGATATGCAAGACTTGATAAGATGAAGAGAACTTGAGCAGAGGACACAACACTCCAGTTAAATGGATAAGCATGAAAAGAACATGATCCTCACCACTCGAGATGATGAGAGAAGAGAGCAACATCACAATGCCTCCAGAAGAAATGAAAGAATGGAATGGAATGAATGGAGGGAAACAAGATCTTGAGAGAGCACGCTTACAACAAATGCTAGAACGGAGTTGTTGGATTATCAACAACGAAAGGATAAGCTTGACGTGTGATTATGGAAGACATCTCAAAATTATGAGGTGACAACCTGCCACTCACGGGAAAAAGATTTTATTGAGAGCTCGAAAAGATAGAAAGCTTCTTCCAGCGAGGTGATAAGAAAACTTGGATCATAGGTAAACATCACAAAAGAGCAACATTCCTTAGGGAAGGCTTTAGGTGAAATATCACCCAAGATAACTCCAATGCAATGATTGATGGGTTGCAAAGGATCTCATAATGAATAGAAAATGATGGGTTTAAATATCTCATTCTTAACAACTTGCGAATCATGAAACACGAAGGGAAATTGTCAAGAATGACATAACACCACCCAAAAAGATAAGATAGAAAGAATTGCACTTCGGAATGCAAGATGAAGAATGCTTGAACTATAGTTTGGCGGATCATAACTTCGAGAGAAATCTTGACGAACAATTGAAGAATGAAAGGAATCCTTGATGAACCACCATGTAGAGCCTCCATGGCGAACTCCGGTAAGAAAAGATGAAGCATCTCGAACCGAGAATTTTGATGAACCTCTAGAATAAGGAATTAATCACTTGGATGAAACAAGAATAAGAATTACATTATACAAATCCTTCATCAATTAAATTGATGACAACTAACAGATTTGGCATACTACTTATTCTCGTAGAAAGGATTAAGATAGATATTGCACAAACTTGGGAAGGTCTTCAACGAACCACCGGTGGGATTTGGAAACAACGAATGAATTGATATGATAACGGGGGAAGAGAAATCTTGAACGAACCACCACAAGAATTGAAAATGAAAGTAGCAAGGAAAAATTCACCAGAAAGAATTAGAAAATGAGACGAAGATACTTGAGTGAATTTAGATCCATGAGAACGAAGAGATCACGAGCTGATTAGAGAATAATTGAATGATGCACCGGTATGATTTGGAGAACGAGAGCTGAAAGCTGAGAATGAATAAACCCGGAATGATGGCCTTCGCAGAATCAAACTGAAAAGACTCCTGAATTGCTCCGGATTGGTGAAAAGAATTCTCACAATCAAAAAAAATTATGAGAGGATGGCATCAAGCTTGAACTACGCATGTTCGAGAGAACGGACCGAGATTTGAGAGAAACTCGTCTTCGGTCTTCAGATGTTGAGAAAGACGATGAGAAACACCACCAAGAATTGTTGAGGCACCCCGGAATGAAAATTAGAAAGGTTGAACCGACGATGAAAAGAATTTGAAAGATCTTATAGAAAGACATATGGCTGATGACAATTCATTCTTACGTCACACTTTGAAAATAATTTGAGAGTAATTCTGAGAAAATTAGAAGAGTCAGGTAATATCCTGGGAAAAGATCTGTGGGTTAGGGCCCACTCAAAAGATACACCGTTGAACGATTTTGAAGAGAGATTGTACCGGTTGAATTAAATGGCTTGAATGAGATGACATCCTTGAAAGAGCTTGAACGAACGCAGTGTGGAAACATGAATCTTCGAGATATCTTCAGCACTCCGGAACAATTGAATAGCGAGAAATGGATGATTAAGAGGTGCACCGGCATGAGAAAACATTTGAAACGAGGAAAGGATATGATCGACAAAGCTTGAATTGAATCCACCGGAGAAGAAAAGAATGAAGAATAATGAACTTGTAGGGCATCTTCATGAGAAGCACTAGGTAAGAACTTTGAAGGAAAAGAATGAAGAAATTGCACATCAATAAAATGGATACTTGATTAAGAAATCTGAGTCCTTGAAGAAAAAAGGGTGGGAGGGTGTGTAAAACAAAAGACAACTTGGGCCGGTGGAAAGAACAACGTTGAGAAGGCTTTGAGTTGATCTCGCGGATGTTGAAAATGATCGGATCCACTTGAAGAGAAGCACGTCGGTTGAAAAGGATTGACATGACAATCTCGATTATCATGAGGGATTGGTGTTCACATTGGAATATGAGAACACCGCTTAGGAAAGGTATAGGATCAACATTTGACTTCGAAGCAACTCGAATACCACAACTGAAAACAAAACAAAGGATTGGCTTGCAGAATAAGCCGGAAACGAACATATGATAGATCCCATATTGTATCATGTGTCTATTGGAAAGATACCCTACGTGATACTTGAATTCCCACTTATAAACTCCCGAAACTTTCCGGTTATGCAATTAGGTGTTGGGGATACAGGGGAAGCATAATATCTCACCCAAAACTAGCAAATCCTACATCCAGCTGTATCCATCCTTCAACACATAACCAAAAAACCTTCGAAAATCATTTACCTCAACCTTCGAAAAGCATCCGTTATACGAGTTATGGTAATACTCCCGAACTCCCGCCCTAGTACTGGGTGGCGTCGAGGTTATCTCACCAACAACTGCATAAAAGAGATTTTCGATGTCGGCGAACTCAGGTATTTGAGAACTGCAACGATAAAATTGTGACGACAACACCTCGGAGCTCAACTCCCCGAGACACTGCCACAACCCCTAAATGTCAGGAGGCACCAAGAACAATGTTCTCGTCACAAGACTATTGGAACGATTCCAAGATACCCGCGTGATCCTAAAAAAAATTCGTGAAATTTGAGGAGAGGAGAGTCAAAACTTCTACGTCAGGAGGCCTCACTAGAGCGACAAAGGGACCGAGGAGTAAAAAGAATCCTACTCTCTGATATATATAATCCTAAGACTCAAAACATTTTGTTCTAGACACAACAATGTCAGCGATTCGATCAAGTAGGGGACTACTAAGTCGGGGATGGCTCTGATACCAACTTGTCACACCCATGATGCGGCTATATCTCCCACGTGTCGGGGCACGACTTAGAGGCATAACCACATAGTAGGCATGCCACAAGAGGGGTAATCTTTACACATCCCATGTACTGAATAAGGAAGGGATAAAGAGTCGGCTTACAATCGCCACTTCACACAATACATAAATATAGCATTACATCATCCAGAATACTGTTGCATAACGTAGTAATTTCAAAAAATTTCCTACGCACACGCAAGATCATGGTGATGCATCGCAACGAGAGGGAAGAGTGTTGTCTACGTACCCTCGTAGACCGGAAGCGGAAGCGTTAGCACAACGCGGTTCATGTAGTCGTACGTCTTCATGGCCCGACCGATCAAGCACCGAAACTACGGCACCTCCGAGTTCTAGCACACGTTCAGCTCGATGACGATCCCCGGACTCTGATCCAGCAAAGTGTCAAGGAAGAGTTCCGTCAGCATGATGGTGTGGTGACGATCTTGATGTTCTACCGTCGCAGGGCTTCGCCTAAGCACCGCTATAATATTATCGAGGATTATGGTGGAGGGGGGCACCGCACACGGCTAAGAGAACGATCACGAAGATCAACTTGTGTCTAGAGGTGCCCCCTGCCCCTGTATATAAAGGAGCAAGGGGGAGAGGCCGGACGTCCCTTGGGGCGCGCCAAGGAGGGGGGAGTCCTCCTAGTAGGAGTAGGACTCCCCTTTCCTAGTCCAACTAGGAAGAGAGAAGGGGGAAGGAAGGAGAGGGAGAGGGAGAGGGAAAGAGGGGCCGCGCCCCCCTCCCCTAGTCCAATTCGGACTCCCCATGGGAGGGGGCGTGCCACCTCCTGGGCTGCTGCCCTCTCTCTCCCCTCAGGCCCACTAAGGCCCAATACTTCCCCGGGGGGTTCCGGTAACCCTTCCGGCACTCCAGTTTTCTCCGAAATCACCCGAAACACTTCCGGTGTCCGAATATAGCCGTCCAATATATCGATCTTTATGTCTCGACCATTTCGAGACTCCTCGTCATGTCCGTGATCATATCCGGGACTCCGAACAACCTTCGGTACATCAAAATATATAAACTCATAATGAAACTGTCATCGTAACGTTAAGCGTGCGGACCCTACGGGTTCGAGAATAATGTAGACATGACCGAGACACGTCTCCGGTCAATAACCAATAGCGGAACCTGGATGCTCATATTGGCTCCTACATATTCTACGAAGATCTTTTATCGGTCAGACCGCATAACAACATACGTTGTTCCCTTTGTCATCGGTATGTTACTTGCCCGAGATTTGATCGTCGGTATCTCAATACCTAGTTCAATCTCGTTACCGGCAAGTCTCTTTACTCGTTCCGTAATACATCATCCCGCAGCTAACTTATTAGTTGCAATGCTTGCAAGGCTTATGTGATGTGCATTACCGAGAGGGCCCAGAGATACCTCTCCGACAATCGGAGTGACAAATCCTAATCTCGAAATACGCCAACCCAACAAGTACCTTCGGAGACACCTGTAGAGCACCTTTATAATCACCCAGTTACGTTGTGACGTTTGGTAGCACACAAAGTGTTCCTCCGGTAAACGGGAGTTGCATAATCTCATAGTCATAGGAACATGTATAAGTCATGAAGAAAGCAATAGCAACAAACTAAACGATCAAGTGCTAAGCTAACGAAATGGGTCAAGTCAATCACATCATTCTCCTAATGATGTGATCCCGTTAATCAAATGACAACTCATGTCTATGGCTAGGAAACTTAACCATCTTCGATCAACGAGCTAGTCAAGTAGAGGCATACTAGTGACACTATGTTTGTCTATGTATTCACACATGTATTATGTTTCCGGTTAATACAATTCTAGCATGAATAATAAACATTTATCATGATATAAGGAAATAAATAATAACTTTATTATTGCCTCTAGGGCATATTTCCTTCAGTCTCCCACTTGCACTAGAGTCAATAATCTAGATTACACAGTAATGATTCTAACACCCATGGAGCCTTGGTGCTGATCATGTTTTGCTCGTGGAAGAGGCTTAGTCAGCGGGTCTGCAACATTCAGATCCGTATGTATCTTGCAAATTTCTATGTCTCCCACTTGGACTAAATCCCGAATGGAATTGAAGCGTCTCTTGATGTGCTTGGTTCTCTTGTGAAATCTGGATTCCTTTGCCAAGGCAATTGCACCAGTATTGTCACAAAAGATTTTCATTGGACCCGATGCACTAGGTATGACACCTAGATCGGATATGAACTCCTTCATCCAGACTCCTTCATTTGCTGCTTCCGAAGCAGCTATGTACTCTGCTTCACATGTAGATCCCGCCACGACGCTTTGTTTTGAACTGCACCAACTGACAGCTCCTCCGTTTAGTAAAAATACGTATCCGGTTTGCGATTTAGAATCGTCCGGATCAGTGTCAAAGCTTGCATCAACGTAACCATTTACGATGAGCTCTTTGTCACCTCCATATACGAGAAACATATCCTTAGTCCTTTTCAGGTATTTCAGGATGTTCTTGACCGCTGTCCAGTGATCCACTCCTGGATTACTTTGGTACCTCCCTGCTAGACTTATAGCAAGGCACACATCAGGTCTGGTACACAGCATTGCATACATGATAGAGCCTATGGCTGAAGCATAGGGAACATCTTTCATTTTCTCTCTATCTTCTGCGGTGGTCGGACATTGAGTCTTACTCAACTTCACACCTTGTAACACAGGCAAGAACCCTTTCTTTGCTTGATCCATTTTGAACTTCTTCAAAACCTTGTCAAGGTATGTGCTTTGTGAAAGTCCAATTAAGCGTCTTGATCTATCTCTATAGATCTTAATGCCCAATATGTAAGCAGCTTCACCGAGGTCTTTCATTGAAAAACTCTTATTCAAGTATCCCTTTATGCTATCCAGAAATTCTATATTATTTCCAATCAATAATATGTCATCCACATATAATATCAGAAATGCTACAGAGCTCCCACTCACTTTCTTGTAAATACAGGCTTCTCCAAAAGTCTGTATAAAACCAAATGCTTTGATCACACTATCAAAGCGTTTATTCCAACTCCGAGAGGCTTGCACCAGTCCATAAATGGATCGCTGGAGCTTGCACACTTTGTTAGCTCCCTTTGGATCGACAAAACCTTCTGGTTGCATCATATACAACTCTTCTTCCAGAAATCCATTCAGGAATGCAGTTTTGACATCCATTTGCCAAATTTCATAATCATAAAATGCGGCAATTGCTAACATGATTCGGACAGACTTAAGCATCGCTACGGGTGAGAAGGTCTCATCGTAGTCAATCCCTTGAACTTGTCGAAAACCTTTTGCAACAAGTCGAGCTTTATAGACAGTAACATTACCGTCAGCGTCAGTCTTCTTCTTGAAGATCCATTTATTCTCAATTGCTTGCCGATCAACGGGCAAGTCAACCAAAGTCCACACTTTGTTCTCATACATGGATCCCATCTCAGATTTCATGGCTTCTAGCCATTTTGCGGAATCTGGGCTCACCATCGCTTCTTCATAGTTCGTAGGTTCATCATGATCTAGTAGCATGACTTCCAGAACAGGATTACCGTACCACTCTGGTGCGGATCTTACTCTGGTTGATCTACGAGGTTCGGTAGTAACTTGATCTGAAGTTTCATGATCATTATCATTAGCTTCCTCACTAATTGGTGTAAGTGTCACAGAAACCGGTTTCTGTGATGTACTACTTTCCAATAAGGGAGCAGGTATAGTTACCTCATCAAGTTCTACTTTTCTCCCACTCACTTCTTTTGAGAGAAACTCCTTCTCTAGAAAAACTCCGAATTTAGCAACAAAAGTCTTGCCTTCGGATCTGTGATAGAAGGTGTACCCAACAGTCTCCTTTGGGTATCCTATGAAGACACATTTCTCCGATTTGGGTTCGAGCTTATCAGGTTGAAGCTTTTTCACATAAGCATCGCAGCCCCAAACTTTTAGAAACGACAACTTTGGTTTCTTGCCAAACCACAGTTCATAAGGCGTCGTCTCAACGGATTTCAATGGTGTCCTATTTAACGTGAATGCAGCCCTCTGTAAAGCATAACCCCAAAACGATAACGGTAAATCAGTAAGAGACATCATAGATCGCACCATATCTAATAAAGTACGATTATGACGTTCGGACACACCATTACGCTGTGGTGTTCCGGGTGGCGTGAGTTGCGAAACTATTCCGCATTGTTTCAAATGTAGACCAAACTCGTAACTCAAATATTCTCCTCCACGATCAGATCGTAGAAACTTTATTTTCTTGTTACAATGATTTTCAACTTCACTCCGAAATTCTTTAAACTTTTCAAATGTTTCAGACTTATGTTTCATTAAGTAGATATACCCATATCTGCTTAAATCATCTGTGAAGGTGAGAAAATAACGATATCCGCCATGAGCCTCAACATTCATTGGACCACATACATCTGTATGTATGATTTCCAACAAATCCGTTGCTCTCTCCATAGTACCGGAGAACGGCGTTTTAGTCATCTTACCCATGAGGCACGGTTCGCAAGTACCAAGTGATTCATAATCAAGTGGTTCCAAAAGTCCATCAGTATGGAGTTTCTTCATGCGCTTTACACCGATATGACCTAAACGGCAGTGCCACAAATAAGTTGCACTATCATTATCAACTCTGCATCTTTTGATTTCAACATTATGAATATGTGTATCACTACTATCGAGATTCATCAAAAATAGACCACTCTTCAAGGGTGCATGACCATAAAAGATATTACTCATATAAATAGAACAACCATTATTCTCTGATTTAAATGAATAACCGTCTCGCATCAAACAAGATCCAGATATAATGTTCATGCTCAACGCTGGCACCAAATAACAATTATTTAGGTCTAATACTAATCCCGAAGGTAGATGTAGAGGTAGCGTGCCGACCGCGATCACATCGACTTTGGAACCATTTCCCACGCGCATCGTCACCTCGTCCTTAGCCAATCTTCGCTTGATCCGTAGCCCCTGTTTCGAGTTGCAAATGTTAGCAACAGAACCAGTATCAAATACCCAGGTGCTACTGCGAGCATTAGTAAGGTACACATCAATAACATGTATATCACATATACCTTTGTTCACTTTGCCATCCTTCTTATCCGTCAAATACTTGGGGCAGTTCCGCTTCCAGTGACCAGTCTGCTTGCAGTAGAAGCACTCAGTTTCAGGCTTAGGTCCAGACTTGGGTTTCTTCTCCTGAGCAGCAACTTGTTTGCTGTTCTTCTTGAAGTTCCCTTTCTTCTTCCCTTTGCCCTTTTTCTTGAAACTGGTGGTCTTATTGACCATCAACACTTGATGCTCCTTCTTGATTTCTACCTCCGCGGCTTTTAGCATTGCGAAGAGCTCAGGAATAGTCTTATTCATCCCTTGCATATTATAGTTCATCACGAAGCTTTTGTAGCTTGGTGGCAGTGATTGAAGAACTCTGTCAATGACACTATCAACAGGAAGATTAACCCCCAGTTGAGTCAAGTGATTATGATACCCAGACATTTTGAGTATATGTTCACTGACAGAACTATTCTCCTCCATCTTGCAGCTATAGAACTTATTGGAGACTTCATATCTCTCAATCCGGGCATTTGCTTGAAATATTAACTTCAACTCCTGGAACATCTCATATGCTCCATGACGTTCAAAACGTCGTTGAAGACCCGGTTCTAAGCCGTAAAGCATGGCACACTGAACTATCGAGTAGTCATCAGCTTTGCTCTGCCAGACGTTCATAACATCTGGTGTTGCTCCTGCAGCAGGCTTGGCACTTAGCGGTGCTTCCAGGACGTAATTCTTCTGTGCAGCAATGAGGATAATCCTCAAGTTACGGACCCAGTCCGTGTAATTGCTACCATCATCTTTCAACTTTGCTTTCTCAAGGAATGCATTAAAATTCAACGGAACAACAACATGAGCCATCTATCTACAATCAAACATAGACAAGCAAGATACTATCAGGTACTAAGTGCATGATAAATTTAAGTTCAATTAATCATATTACTTAAGAACTCCCACTTAGAAAGATATCCCTCTAATCCTCTAAGTGATCACGTGATCCAAATCAACTAAACCATGTCCGATCATCACGTGAGATGGAGTAGTATCAATAGTGAACATCAATATGTTGATCATATCTACTATATGATTCACGCTCGACCTTTCGGTCTCCGTGTTCCGAGGCCATATCTGTTATATGCTCGGCTCGTCAAGTTAAACCTGAGTATTCCGCATGTGCAACTGTTTTGCACCCGTTGTATTTGAACGTAGAGCCTATCACACCCGATCATCACGTGGTGTCTCAGCACGAAGAACTTTCGCAATGGTGCATACTCAGGGAGAACACTTATACTTTGATAATTTAGTGAGGGATCATCTTATAATGCTACCGTCAATCAAAGCAAGATAAGATGCATAAAAGATAAACATCACATGCAATCAATATAAGTGATATGATATGGCCATCATCATCTTGTGCTTGTGATCTCCATCTTCGAAGCACCGTCATGATCACCATCGTCACCAGCGCAACACCTTGACCACCATCGTAGCATCGTTGTCGTCTCACCAAAACTTATGCTTCCACGACTATCGCTACCACTTAGTGATAAAGTAAAGCATCACAGCGCAATTGCATTGCATACAATAAAGCGACAACCATATGGCTCCTGCCAGTTGCCGATAACTCGGTTACAAAACATGATCATCTCATACAATAAAATTTAGCATCATGTCTTGACCATATCACATCACAACATGCCCTGCAAAAACAAGTTAGACGTCCTCTACTTTGTATTTGCAAGTTTTACGTGGCTGCTACAGGCTTTAGCAAGAACCGTTCTTACCTATGCATCAAAAACCACAACGATAGTTTGTCAAGTTGGTGCTGTTTTAACCTTCGCAAGGACCGGCGTAGCCACGCTCGGTTCAACTAAAGTTGGAGAAACTGACACCCGCCAGCCACCTGTGTGCAAAGCACGTCGGTAGAACCAGTCTCGCGTAAGCGTACGCGTAATGTCGGTCCGGGCCGCTTCGTCGAACAATACCGCCGAACCAAAGTATGACATGCTAGTAAGCAGTATGACTTATATCGCCCACAACTCACTTGTGTTCTACTCGTGCATAACATCAACACATAAAACCTAGGCTCGGATGCCACTGTTGGGTAACGTAGTGATTTCAAAAAATTTCCTACGCACACGCAAGATCATGGTGATGCATAGCAACGAGAGGGGAGAGTGTTGTCTACGTACCCTCGTAGACTGGAAGCGGAAGCGTTAGCACAACACGGTTGATGTAGTCGTACTTCTTCACGGCCCGACCGATCAAGCACCGAAACTACGACATCTCCGAGTTCTAGCACACGTTCAGCTCGATGACGATCCCCGGACTCCGATCCAGCAAAGTGTCGGGGAAGAGTTCCGTCAGCACGATGGCATGGTGACGATCTTGATGTTCTACCGTCGCAGGGCTTCGCCTAAGCACCGCTACAATATTATCAAGGATTATGGTGGAGGGGGGCACCGCACACGGCTAAGAGAACTATCACGAAGATCAACTTGTGTCTAGAGGTGCCCCCCTGCCCACGTATATAAAGAAGCAAGGGGGAGAGGCCGGCCGGCCCTTGGGGCGCGCCAAGGAGGGGGGAGTCCTCCTCCTAGTAGGAGTAGGACCTCCCTTTCCTAGTCCAACTAGGAAGAGAGAAGGGGAACGAAAGAGAGGGAGAGGGAGAGGGAAAGAGGGGCCGCGCCCCCCTCCCCTAGTCCAATTCGGACTCCTCATGGGAGGGGGCGCGCCACCTCCTGGGCTGCTGCCCTCTCTCTCCCCTCAGGCCAACTAAGGCCCAATACTTCCCCGGGGGGTTCCGATAACCCTTCTGGCACTCCGATTTTCTCCGAAATCACCCGAAACACTTCCGGTGTCTGAATATAGCCGTCCAATATATCGATCTTTATGTCTCGACCATTTCGAGGCTCCTCGTCATGTCCATGATCATATCCGGGACTCCGAACAGCCTTCGGTACATCAAAATATATAAAATCATAATGAAACTGTCATCGTAACGTTAAGCGTGTGGACCCTACGGGTTCGAGAATAATGTAGACATGATCGAGACACGTCTCTGGTCAATAACCAATAGCGGAACCTGGATGCTCATATTGGCTCCTACATATTCTACGAAGATCTTTTACCGGTCAGACCGCATAACAACATACGTTGTTCCTTTTGTCATCGGTATGTTACTTGCCCAAGATTTAATCGTCGGTATCTCAATACCTAGTTCAATCTCGTTACCGGAAAGTGTCTTTACTCGTTCCATAATACATCATCCCGCAGCTAACTTATTAGTTGCAATTCTTGCAAGGCTTATGTGATGTGCATTACCGAGAGGGCCCAGAGATACCTCTCCGACAATCGGAGTGACAAATCCTAATCTCGAAATACGCCAACCCAACAAGTACCTTCGGAGACACCTGTAGACCACCTTTATAATCACCCAGTTATGTTGTGACATTTGGTAGCACACAAAGTGTTTCTCCAGTAAACAGGAGTTGCATAATCTCATAGTCATAGGAACGTGTATAAGTCATGAAGAAAGCAATAGCAACGAACTAAACGATCAAGTGCTAAGCTAACGAAATGGGTCAAGTCAATCACATCATTCTCCTAATGATGTGATCCCATTAATCAAATGACAACTCATGACTATGGCTAGGAAACTTAACCATCTTCAATCAACAAGCTAGTTCAAGTACAGGCATACTAGTGACACTATGTTTGTCTATGTATTCACACATGTATTATGTTTCCGGTTAATACAATTCTAGCATGAATAATAAACATTTATCATGATATAAGGAAATAAATAATAACTTTATTATTGCCTCTAGGGCATATTTCCTTCAAATACAATCAAGGTCTGACTACAGAACCAAAATAAAAGAAGACCACCCCTAATGCTAGATCCCCAATCGCCCCAACTAGGCTCCACTACTGATCGAAAGGAAACGAAACAACACAATGAACACGATCTCCATCGAGCTCCCACTTGAGCTCAGTTGCGTCACCTTCACTGGTATCATCGGCACCTGCAACTGTTTGGAAGTATCTGTGAGTCACGGGGACTCAGCAATCTCACACCCGCGAGATCATGACTATTTAAGCTTATGGGTAGGAAAGGATAGTGAGGTGGAGCTGCAGCAAGCACCAAGCATATATGGCGGCTAACAAACGCAAACAAGAGCGAGAAGAGAAGCAATGCAACGGTCGTGAACTAGAAGTGATCAAGAAGTGATCCTGAAACTACTTACGTTCAAGCATAACACAAGAACCGTGTTCACTTCCCAGACTCCGCCAGAAAGAGACCATCACGGCTACACACGCGGTTGATTCATTTTAATTAAGTTAAGTGTCTAGTTCTCTACAACCAGACATTAAAAAATTCCCATCTGCCCATAACCGCGGGCACGGCTTTCGAAAGTCCAAACCCTGCAGGGGTATCCCAACTTAGCCCATCACATGCTCTCACGAACAATGAAGGATATTCCTTCTCCCAGGAAGACCCGATCAGACTCGAAATCCCGGTTACAAGACATTTCGACAGTGGTAAAACAAGACCAGCAAAGCCGGCCGAATATGTCGACAAATCCCGATAGGAGCTGCACATATCTCGTTCTCAGGGCACACCGGATGAGCCAGACGTCGGGTTGGCATAGACCCTCGTTGCCCAGGGGGCGCCAGACATCGCTCAGGTTGGACAAACACTTAGAGAAGCACTAGCCCGGGGGGTTATAATAAATATGACCCTCGGGAGCGCAACTCCCAAGGGAAAAGTAGGTGGTGGTGAGACAAATGGTAAAACCAAGGTTGGGCCTTACTGGAGGAGTTTTATTCAAAGCAAACTATTAAGGGGTCCCCATAACACCCAACCGCGTAAGGAACGCAAAATCAAGGAACATAACACCGATATGATGGAAACTAGGGTGGCAAGAGTGGAACAAAACACCAGGCATAAGGCCGAGCCTTCCTCCCTTTACCAAGTGTATAGATGCATTAATTAAAATAATAGATATTGTGATATCCCAACATAACCATGTTCCAACATGGAACAAACTTCAACTTCACTTGCAACTAGCAACGCTATAAGAGGGGCTGAGCAAAAGCAGTAACATAGCCAAACAACGGTTTGCTAGGAAAAGGTGGGTTAGAGGCTTGACATGGCAATATAGGAGGCATGATATAGCAAGTGGTAGGTAGCGCGGCATAGCAATAGAGAGAGCAACTAGCAAGCAAAGATAGAAGTAATTTCGATGGTATAGTCATCTTGCCTGAGATCCCACAAGGAAGAAGAACGATTCCATAAAGAAGACAAATAGACGTAGTCGAACGGATCCTCACAACTAAGCATATAAAGAACCTATGCTTGTGACAACCCGTGGTGAAGATAGAGGATGAAAGCCTCATCAAGATGAGGGATACCAATTAAGATGGCAAAATCCTCGTAAAGATAAGCATGAGGAAAATAATCTTCACCACACAAGAGTACATCAAGATGCAATGATATAAGACAGCACTCAAGGCAAAAGCTTTCACGGAGCCACCAAAGAAATAACATAAGAAAGACAAGGTGGCCGTGAAAGAAAGGATATCAACTAGATATGCAACTTCTCTCAAGTGTATAAGATTCTAGGTAGACGAAATCATGATGATATATATCTACAAAGAAGGATGTACACCCGAAATAGTTACAACACGAGGAACAAGATATCCAAAGGGAGGTCATACATATACCAATAAGATATTTGCTTGGAAGCATAGCTCATGGCTAGATATGGTCTTATTGTATATAAATGAAGTCCACACACGAAAAACAAAGACATCACAACTAGCAACAAGAGATCATTGTTGGGATGCTTTGAGAAAGCAAACAAGTATCACAAGAATGAATGAATAACATGCCATGATACAACCTACAAAAGGTTGATACAAGAAATGTGTGCATGAAGAATATGAAGATACTTGTTACCGAGTTAACATTGGAAGGATGTAGTAGATACCAATTGAAGGTAGATAGTACTCCCTTTGTCCCAAAATATAAAAACGTTTTTAGCACTACACCAGTGTAAAAAATGTTCTTATATTATGGGACGGAGGGAGTAGTTCATTGATCATCCTAGCTCGAGTCCAATAAGCATATGATGACAACACCTTCCTTTTGAGTGAGGCGAGCTTCCAATGTATCTCCAATTGTTCCTAGAACAACAACACAAACAAAATGGTACCCAAACTCATTGGGTCCAAGGAGTTAGAGAACCAACAATACATAGGACAAACTCCACATAAAAATGTGCATATAGATACGAAAATGAATTTCATGCACATCTCATCCAATTTGAGACTTGGTGGAGTTTCCCCTATATATTGGGTCAAAGAAAGAAAGCATGCCAAAGATACTACACGAAGTTAATATGCATGCTCAAGACTTTCAAGAACCGATACCAAATGACAAAGAAATACCAAGTGAAGAAAAGATACCAAATGAATAAATCATCACTTGGAGGATATCAATTGAAAGATACATCAAGGAATGAGATATCCAATGGCACACTCAAAAAGAAAGATGTCAAACTCCCAAAAGAGAGAATGGTTCCAAACAAACCAAGTGCTCTACAAAGTTTCATGATGGCATGAAGTACCAAAAGAAATGATTTGCATTCCACCAACACACACTTGAAAAGGATCACAAGGTGAGTGTTCTAAGAAAAATAGGATAGCTCCCCAAGCATTGTGCATTATGGAGAATTTGCATTTGAATACAAAAAGCACAAGATGGGATCACCACTTTCACTATATCTATACAAACACTAGACAAGCTCAAGCAAACAACAAGATCCACAAGTGGTATGGAATACAATGGGAGTTGACACAATCCTAGGCAAGGGATAAGGCAAACAAAAGCAAAGGCTAATGTAAAGATGATCAATAATTTCTACCACACAAGTGAGTACCAACTGTCAAAAGACAAGAAGTATTTGGAAATAATTCCCGGTGGTAGATAGCAAGGATATACGACATTATCTTCACACCAAACAAAAAGCAAATTGCAACTTATAGAGCTAACATGCCACCTAGGAACAAGATAATTTACAATATCAACTCTAGATGACAATATCTCAAATGTACACA
The DNA here is from genome assembly GCF_018294505.1 of Triticum aestivum. NCBI lineage: Eukaryota > Viridiplantae > Streptophyta > Magnoliopsida > Poales > Poaceae > Triticum > Triticum aestivum. The sequence continues at coordinate 367,652,538 of NC_057800.1, read as the reverse complement.
TTTTCTAGGCTAGTAATATACACATAGCATATTACTCCCCCATAATGTGATACCAATTAAAGAGAGACAAGAGGCAATTAAAGGATCCAACAAGAGATAATTAATGGACTATTTAGAATTTGAATTTATCATGAGAAGACATACCACATAGCGACTAGATAATCTTGTAATATCAATACTAGATGGTATTCCTCATGTACACACATTTATAGGATTGTGAGGTGCAGAAAGCACATCACTCCCCCACAATGGGATATTCCATTAATCTCTCACAAGAGCCAACTAAGATATGACCAAGATGCACAAAGGCTCAACGAACTATACACATGTACATGATGTGCAAACCAGCACACACATAATTGATTGCTCAAGATAATCAAGTTGGAAGCACAACATATACAAACACATGCAAGGAACGAAACCAAACATGCAAAGGGACAGTAACTATCAATGTAGACACTTTAAGCACGAGTTACCGCAAGGAGGAACATTGGATATAAGATAGAAAATTGATAATCCGTGTGACTTGGCTTGAGACAATAAGAATGATGAAGTCCCCTTAATTCTTCATAATGTAGCCAAGTCTCCGATGACCTCCAATATCACCTATTGATCAAGTTTGAGCATTTTGGTCCCCAACCAAGTTGGGTCCTAAGAGGTTAGTCATAATAGGCTTGGCTACCCAAATGGTTCTTTTCTTGACACCACTTTGAGCACCAACAAATTTGGCAAGCACATTGCCAACATTATCCTTCCCAAGAGAATATATATCATCAATTAGGATAGGGTTGGATAAGGTACCATTTGTGCATGCAGAAGCGACGTGACCTTTTTCACGACATAGGTAGCAACGTCTACTCTTTACTTTCTTCTCACTTGATTTCTCAACTTGAGAAGCATTAGCTTGAGTTTTCTTGGGAAGAGGCCTTTCTTCAACTTGAGGTTGAGAATGAGAGTGAACTTGTGGCCGCTTCCCTTGTTTCTTGTCACTAATGGCCTTCTTCTTCAAAGGGCAAGATTTAACATGATGCCCTTCAATTTTGCACTTGAAGCAAATGATCTTGGTCGAATGCTTGACTTGTTTTTGGCCCTTCTTCTTGTTGCTCTTGGACTTCTTCTTCTTAATGGAGTTGAATCCAAGTCCACCTTTGTCATCGGGGGATTTTTGCACACTCAAGATATTGCTGAGTGTGAATTTCCCTTCATGACTCTTTTCCAAGTCTTTCTTCAAAGAAGTGACTTGGGCCCTGAGCTCTTTGATTTCCTCTACATGGTTAGTCTCAATACAAGTACTAGAGGAAGTATAAGCTTCATCGTTAGAGCAACAAGGCAAGGAAAGCAATTCATCACAAGATCTACCAACATTGTGAGTAGATGAATTACAAGGACTAGCACATGGCAACATAGCATTTTGACTAGAAGTAGTGCTAGTATCCACATGAGGCTCACTAGATGTTACCATAGCAATGATGGCCTCATGAGCTATCTTTAGCACATTATGGGATGCTAGAAGATCATCATGAGAGCTTGAGAGCTTTTCATGGCTTTCTTCCAATTTCCCATAGTTTCTAGATAGCAACTCAAGTTGAGCCCGTAGCTCAATGTCCTCCTTCAAAATGGATGCTTCACAAGTAATATAGTTAGTAGCACAAGCATCATCATTAACAACAATAGGAGAGGACAACTTAGCAAGCTCTTTTGAATAAGAAGCTTCAGTTTGATCATGAGACTCAGTGAGTTTGATGAGCTCACCCTTGATGACCCTTGAGCCATTTTCGAGGTGCTCAAAATCGAGTCTAACATGAGCAACTTCAAGCTTAGAATTTTTAGTTTCAAAAACATTGGCCACCTCAAGAGCTCTATCACGAGATTCCTTCACTCTAGATAATTCTAGAGCAAAAGTCTCCTCAAGAGATTCTTTGGTGGTTTGTTCAAGATCAAGAGCTTGAGAGAGGTCCACAATCTCATTAGTGTAATCACGCTCATGACCTTCCATTTTATCAATGGTGACCTCATACTCCTCAAGACGAGATTCCAACTCATCAATATAATTCTTGCCCTCAATAGCAATAGACATGATTTCCATGAAGTTGGAACGAGCAATTTTATTCTTATGAAGAGCTTTAAAAATCATTTCCCCCTTAATTTTTAAGGAGGAAAAATTATCATTCTCTTCATCATTATCCTCATCATTATTAGCATCAACATCATCATCAAGAGACGTATTGGGGTTCAAGGTAGGAGATACCTTAGAAGCCTTGGCCACAAGGCAAACCGCAATAGATGATGATGTAGGATCTGTTGAAGCACCATTTAAGACCACATCTTGTTCCATGGGGTGTTGGGTTTCCTCTACATTGTTAGCACAACAATTCGAGGAAATATATGCATTTTTATCATGGTAACAAGACATAGTAAACATATCATCATGAGATTTAGTCAAGCAATTTCTACATGATATGCAAGGGTTATCAACACAAGCATGTGAAACATTTGGAGTGCTCGAAATGTTAAAGCCCAAAGAAGGAGCATTGAAATAAGATAGTGATGAAGGATCATCCACAATAAGCATACTATCATCATTGCAATGACCAACACTACTCACCATATCATTACCTTGTGGCAAACCACATGTAGGTGAAGTAGAAGAAGTTGAGAAGACTATACGACTGGAGGTGGAGGGAGAACAATCATCCCCACAAATCTTGGACACACCATATTTATCTTGAAGCTTCGTCCACAAATCATGAGCATCCCGGAACGACATGAGTTGAAATATAACTACATTGCTCAAAGCATCGAAAAGCACATTAGAAGCTTGAGCATTAAGATAAGAGTTTTTATCATCCTCTAAATATAATCTTTGGGGATCCTTTGGAGAAGAAAACCCATATCTACAATTCTCTCTAAATTTGGGTCCATGACGCTAAAGAGATTAAGCATGTGAATTACCCAAACATCAAAATTTGTGCCATTGAAACTAAGAGTGTCAGAGAATCCTAATCCCCTAGTCGACATCTTTACTCTCTAGGCGGTATAGCCTAATAAAGAGAGACGAGGCTCTGATACCAATTGAAAGATCATGGATGTCGCCTAGAGGGGCGTGAATAGGCATTTTAAAATAATTACGGTTTAGGCTTGAACAAATGCGGAATGAACCTAGCGGTTAATTTTTCAAGCACAAAACCTACAAGAACTAGGATCACCTATGTGCACCAACAACTTACGCTAAGCAAGATAAACTACTAGGTGATAGCAAGATATATGAGAAGAAACAATATGGCTATCACAAAGTAAAGTGCATAAGTAAACAGCTCGGGTAAGAGATAACCGAGGCATGCGGAGACGATGATGTATCCCGAAGTTCACACCCCTGCGGATGCTAATCTCTGTTTGGAGCGGTGTGGAGGCACAATGCTCCCCAAGAAGCCACTAGGGCCACCGTAATCTCCTTACGCCCTCGCACAATGCAAGATGCCGTGATTCCACTAAGGGACCCTTGAGGGAGGTCACCGAACCCGTACAAATGGCAACCCTTGGGGGCGGTCACCGAACCCGTACACTTTGGCAACCCTTAGGGGCAGTCACCGGTACCTGTCAAATTGCTCGGGGCGATCTCCACAACCCAATTGGAGACCCCGACGCTTGCCTGGAGCTTTACACCATAATGATTGAGCTCCGAACAACACCAACCGTCTAGGGCGCCAAGGCACCCAAGAGGAACAAGCTCTAGGGTGCCCAAACACCCAAGAGTAATAAGCTTCTCAAACTTCACTTCCACGTATCACCGTGGAGAACTCAAACTGATGCACCAAATGCAATGGCAAGGGCACACGGAGTGCCCAAGTCCTTCTCTCTCAAATCCCACCGAAGCAACTAATGCTAGGGAGGAAAATGAGAGGAAGAACAAGAAGGAGAACACCAAGAACTCCAAGGTCTAGATCCAAGGGGTTCCCCTCACATAGAGGAGAAAGTGATTGGTGGAAATGTGGATCTAGATCTCCTCTCTCTTTTCCCTCAAAAACTAGCAAGAATCCATGGAGGGATTGAGAGTTAGCAAGCTCGAAGAAGGTTAAAAATGGGGGAAGAACACAAGCTCAAGATATGTGTTTCATTGGGGAAGAAGACCCCCTTTTATAGGTGGGGAAAAATCCAACCGTTATGCTCACAGCCCGCACAGAGCGGTACTACCGCTCCAAGGAGCAGTACTACCGCTAGGGCGGAAGTACCCCTTTGAAAAACAACAACGAGGAGGCAAAAGGCCAGTAGAACCACCGGAGCGGTACTACCTCTCGTCCTCATGGTACTACCGCTCGACCTCACGGTACTACCGCAAATGGTAGCGGTACTATAACTTGCGAGCGATACAAAAAAAAAATACTTCCGTGCCTACTTCCGCTGAGCAAAACACGAGATTTTCGTCCGGAGCGGTACTACCGCTTAGGAGCTGCGGTAGTACTGCTCTGGAGCGGTACTACCGCTCAGGAGCCGCGGTTGTACCGCTCTGGAGCAGCAGTATAAAATTACATCCGCTCTAGCCACGGTAGTACCGCTGCATCCTTTACCAAAACAGCCACAACTTCTGCAAACGGACTCCGAATTCAACGAAACCAAGTTTGTTGGAATGCTAACGACATGGGCTAACACAATCTTGATAGAAATATCAATAAGAAGCAAATGAGAAAAGGCCCATAAGAAAAAGGTGAGAACCCTTTCTTGGATAAGACCGATAAAACCTCCAACACCAAAAACATCATAGAAGACGCATGCGAACTCCGTTTTCGATGAACTCAAGCTTGTCTTCAAGACGACCATAAGCTCTAAGACTCATAAAGAGAACAAAACAAGAACCAAGAAAGATGATGCAAGGATGCAATGGTTTGAGCTCTCTACAAATGATACGATCGAGCTACTCATCGAGAGCCCCCCTAGATAGTACTCCCCTCGATCCTATAACCTAGTCTCCCAACTACCATCATGAGACCGGTAAAATAGAAAACCTATCAAGGGCAAACTTTGCCTTGCACATGGTCCACTTGAGCTAGATGATGACAATCTTGACTCCCTCAAGTTGGACCACCTTTCTTGATTGCATTGGCTCGATGAAGACTAGTTGATTGCTCCCCCATACTCCACTATGGATGAGCCACTCTTCCGCACATCTTCACAAGTCCATTGTCACCACAATGGACGGTAAGCTTCAAGCATTTGATCTCTTCGTGATGCTTCACTTGAATTTCCACACCGCAACCTAACCCCACAAAGAACTCTCATGAAGACCATGGGTTAGTACACAAAAGCGTAATGGACAATGCTTACCATACCATGGGATCACTTGATCCCTCTGTACATCTTGTAGGCTTTGTGTGTTGATCAACTTGATTCACTCTTGACTTAGTCTTGATCAACCTTGATTCTTTCCAACTCTCTTCATTTGGATGATGTCTTGAAGGTAAACATGAATGATCAAACAATCTTCTTCTTCAAGACATGCTTGCAATAAGCTCAACTCTCAAATGACCAATCTTTGGATAATTCCTTGAATAGCACCTTGGTCGACACAAACTCTCCTTGAAAGTAACACATGTACTCCAAGAAAAGCCTATGGACAAAACCTTCAAATATAACTCAAGGCAACCATTAGTCCATAGAGATTGTCATCAATTACCAAAACCAAACATAGGGGCACCGCATGTTCTTTCAGAGGAGCACCTCGCGAGGTTCCGGTGATGCAAGTCATGACACCAAGGCTAGGCGGGTACCAGGAGGGCGCCAGCGCACAGTGTCCTCGTTTCCTCTTTGGTGCTAAAGGGGCAAGCGCACGCGAGGAGTCCCGAGGCATTAGGCAAATGTTTGCATATCGGTGCAACAAAACCAAGACCAGAAGGACGACAGGATGGAGGTCACCATGGAGCCTAGGACGGCATCACCACCAAAGCCTTTGGCAGGAGAAGACCACCTTTTGTCAGGATAACTTGTACTAGTTGTCTCCCTTCAAATTTGGCCATTGTTGGATCCCTGCCCGCCTACGTTTGGGAAGAGTACCAGGGCCTCTATAAACAGGACTAGCCACCACAGTAGGAGGCAACTCATCTTAGATCGGATCCATTCCATCCTCAACCACACAACCTCATCAAGTCCAAGAACACCTCTCCTCAGGAGGCTGTTCTTCCGTTGTACTTGTTCATCCTTAGCCGAAGAGGCAATCCACCACACCACACTGGGGTAGGGTATTACACCACATCGGTGGCTCGAACCTATATAAACCCTGTGTCCTTTGTTCTTCGGGTTTGGCGAGTTAGGTTTTGAGATCCTTGCGAGAGCGTGAGCTGGGGGGAAAGATCTTCATGCACACCCCAGTATTTGAACCTCAAGGGTTTTGCCGGAACCCAAAATCCGACATTTGGCGCGCCAGGTAGGGGTGCACCGAGGTTTTCTTCCCCATCAACCGATCCGCCGTCACCCTGCATCTCCGATGTCTGATGATCCGAGCGCCCAGGCCGACCGCTGGGCGGCCCAACCAGCTCGAGCACCTCCATCTGTTTCAGAAGACCTCAACTCCGCACTCCAAGCAGCCTGCGTGCCGCCAAACTCCCACAGACGCGGGCAGCGTGGATCGACGTTCGCCACCCTCATTCCGCGGCGCATGCGGGCCACCGCAAGATCCGTGAGCTATGCAGCAGCGACGATGCCACACACTCGACGGGAACAGGCGAACATGCGAGCCGCTCTCGTGGTGGCGCGGGAGCTGCTGCAGTGCCGGCTGATGGAGAGCAGCCACGATGCGCTGCTGGAACGTGTCACCGAGCTATTGGATGCTGCGGCTAGGGGTACACCACCTTTCTGCTATCTACTCACATCTCAAGTTGTGGCCAGGTCACACGGCGGGCCTCGTTGCGCCTACGTGCTCCCAGGTGCACCAGGAGGGCTCGCCAGCACTGGCACGACCGATGGTGTCGGGCACCCGACCGTGCTCTTGCTTCCCCTGGGTGGCGTGGGCATGGGCGTTGCTCCTCATGGTCCCAATCGAGCGCCACCCCATGGCCACCAATAAGGCACACCGGGCTCGGCGGCGTGGGGAGCGGGGTGCCTTGGCGGAGGCTCCGGCAAGGCAGCCCAGGAAGCCTATGTGCCCCGCATGGTGAATCGGTAGTACGCGCCAGAGGACGACCCCTGCATGTTCTACAAGCCGGGCTAGGAAGAAGAGATGTTGGAAGCCGAGGCCTTCTACGAGCCACCCAGGAGCCTCGCCGACCCCACCAACGGCAACCACCATAGGGTACCGCTGATAACTCAGGAGTAGGCTTACGCTAACCATGGGTCGCAGGTGGACCAGGCCATGTCGGCGGATGGCGCCCCCAGCGCTGCAGCCCCACCCCAGCCAGGGGCGGCGCACTGGGGGCTGCGCGGAAGGGGTCCGAAGCAAGGCCCACCGCCATGTCACGCGGGGCAAGGCGTCACCCGGACGTAGGTCCTCTGCTGGGGAGGTGCCGGTGAGCCCTCCCCTCGGCAGAGGGCCCGTGGTCGCCGAGGGCGCCGCTGGCGTCACTTATGCCCCTTGGCCTCGTTCTGGTTTCCGGACGCCCCAACAGTGGTCGAGGGTGGTGCAAGGCGGGGCCCTCGTCTGGTGATATTAATCAAGGCTCGTGCCAGTGAAGGTCTCCACCCGTGACACTCTCACGTAATAATGAGTGGGGTTTTACACTCCTCGAAGTCTCCAGATGGCCGCCCTCGGGCCTCGGGGGCTCCCGCCCACGTCCTAGTGGAAGCGCCATGCCCCGCGCTGGCCGTCGACACTGTCCCCCGATGACTAAGATCATGGACGGCAAGGGCACTAGGCTCCGTGCTAGTGAGAAGACAAGAAGACTAGTTAGATGCTGGACGCGGCCTTTTGCTTTCAACCCCCTTTTTCTGTAGCTCAATTTGTAGCCTTTGGATTTGAATTTGAAGTCGTATTTTCATTGGCCATTGCGGGGAGTGTATTTTCTCATTCGTGTTAATTTCGTGAGTTTTCTGGATTCGTGCCTTGTTTTGAGGTTTGCGTCTGCCACCTCCCCCTTCCGAGCACCTTGCGAGTGGGGGCTAAGCGTTGGATACACGCACCGCGCGCGCACCCCGCCATGACTGGCGCTTGCTCCTTGCGAGGCCCTCTCGGACAGACTAGAAGACTCCTCAGGAGCCCCAAGCCTCGAGAGCCCGCGAAGGACTCCCCTCGAGAGAATACACATCCACGGCAACCAAATCAGAGTAATGCCTGCTTGGGCCAAGGTAAATTGTAGCTGCACGCCCGCAAAGGCCTTGCAAGCTTACAAAAGCACGCTTTAAGTCTGGTTCAAGAAATAAAACAATAGTCTGATTACATGAGGGATCCCCTCCCCAAAATGCTCTTACGCCCTAAGGGGCCCTGCACAAACTTTTTCATGGAGGTTCAAAACAAAGGAGTGCGGGCTCAGTCGGACATGTCGCTCGCCGCGTCCTCCGGTTCGCTATCAGTCGCGTCGCTGGTACCGTCTTCACCATCATCAACCGCGCCGCCCTCGTCCACTACGACCACCACCGCATCGTCCTCGGAGGAGAAGGCCCTGACCAAAGCATCCACATTGTCGCCCACCCAGCATGCTAGGTTGTCTCGGATAACCTCGGGCACCGGGGCGATGGCGGCGTCAAAGTCAAAATCAGGACTGATGTTCTGGAGATGGCTGAAAACGCAGGAAAACACGCGCCCGAGGAGGCCTCGACTCTTCTCCTCAACAAGCTCGCGAGCCCTCTCAGCCTGGTTCTCCAGGCGCGTCACGACATCAGTAAAGAAGCGAAGGTGGCTGGCATAGTCATCTGCGTGGGGGTGAGGGGCGTGTTCGTTGCAAATGGCGCCCAGCGCTTGGTTGGCCCTCGTCCTGAGGTCCCGGAGCATGGGGTGTGCTCGGGCAGCAGCATCTGTCGCTGGATCGCCTCCTCCATTCTCTGCTACGCAAGGGACTCAGCAGCGGTAACCCGCTGCTGTAGCGGGAGCAGCTCAGCGCGGGCGGAGGCCAACTTGGCCTGCACGAAGATCACGGTAGCTGCAGCGGCTTTCTCGCGTTGCTCCGACTCCACCAACCTTGACCTGAGGGCCGTGGTCCTACCCTCAGCTTCGGCCTCCACGAACTTCAGCTTCAGGTCGTACCTATTGGCAAGATCAGCGCGGGCCTCCACCACCCCGCGGTCCACTTCCTCCTGGATCTTCGCCTCGCGTGCGCCGGCAGCATCTTCCGCCTGAGCAACCTGACGCTCCCTCGTCTCCAACCGCTCGAGCTCAAGGCAGCGCTCTGTGGCCTCCAGCATCAACGCTTCCTTGTGCCTCAAGATTTCCCCCGCGTCGGACGGCGCCCCCTTCATCAACGCCAAGGCAGCTCTACACGCCTGCACTTGCTGCTCCAGGGAGGCATTCAGGGCCTGGAGCTCCCGCCGGCGCTCCTCGGTGACCTCACGGTGGTGGTCTGCCTCCCTGGCCACCTCCAAGGCTCGGGCGCTGGCCTCGCGCGAGGTTGCGAGGGATGCCTCGACGTCCGCGCTAGCGTGGTCATGATGGAGGCTCCCGAGGTTGGTGGCCACCTTCAGTTGATGCCATTCGTCCACCAACCGGAGGCCCTCGATTTCAAGACGAGCGTCAACATCCATGAGTTCGTCCCCAAGCCTGCTCAGCGCGCCAATCTCCTCACGGAAGAGCTCGTGGCGGACGGCACCCCGCTTGCTGATACGTCTCCAACGTATCTATAAATTTTTATTGTTCCATGCTATTATATTATCAACCTTGGATGTTTTATATGCATTTATATGCTATTTTATATGATTTTTGGGACTAACCTATTAACCTAGAGCCCAATGCCAGTTTTTGTTTTTTCCTTGTTTTTCAGTATCGCAGAAAAGGAAAACCAAACAGAGTCCAGCTGACGTGAAATTTCACGGAGATCATTTTTGGACCAGAAGAAGCCCACGGAGTACCGAAGATGGGCCAGAAGAGTCCCGAGGCCACCACGAGGGTGGGGGCGCGCCCCCTACATCATAGCCGCCTCGGGGACCCCCTGACTTGTTCCCGACTCCAACACCTCTTATATAACCCCAAACTTCCAGAAATAAACCTAGATCGGGAGTTCCGCCACCGCAAGCCTTTGTAGCCACCGAAAACCAATCTAGACCCGTTCCGGGACCCTGCCGGAGGGGGGAATCCCTCTCCAGTGGCCATCTTCATCATCCTTGCGCTCTCCATAACAAGGAGGGAGTAGTTCACCCTCCGGGCTGAGGGTATGTACCAGTAGCTATGTGTTTCATCTCTCTCTCTCATGTTCTTGATTCGGAACGATCTTGATGTATTGCGAGCTTTGCTATTATAGTTGGATCTTATGATGTTTCTCCCCCTCTACTCTCTATTAATGGATTGAGGTTTCCCTTTGAAGTTATCTTATTGGATTGAGTCTTTAAGGATTTGATAACACTTGATGTATGTCTTGCATGTGCTTATCTGTGGTGACAATGGGATATCACGTGATCCACTTGATGTATGTTTTGGTGATCAACTTGCGGGTTACGTGACCTCGTGAAATTATGCATAGGGGTTGGCACACGTTTTCGTCTTGACTCTCCGGTAGAAACTTTGGGGCACTCTTTGAAGTTCTTTGTGCTGGTTGAATATATGAATCTGAGATTGTGTTATGCATATTGTACAATCATACCCACGGATACTTGAGGTGACATTGGAGTATCTAGGTGACATTAGGGTTTTGGTTGATTTGTATATTAAGGTGTTATTCTAGTACGAACTCTAGGATAGATCAACCAGAAAGAATAACTTTGAGGTGGTTTCGTACCCTACAATAATCTCTTTCTTTTGTTCTCTGCTATTAGTGACTTGGAGTGACTCTTTGTTGCATGTTGAGGGATAGTTTTATGATCCAATTATTTTATTATTGTTGAGAGAACTTGCACTAGTGAGAGTATGAACCCTAGGCCTTGTTTCAACGCATTGCAATACCGTTTTTGCTCACTTTTAACATTAGTTACCTTGTTGTTTTTATATTTTCGGATTACAAAAACCTTTATATACCATCCATATTGCACTTGTATCACCATCTCTTCGCCGAACTAGTGCACCTATACAAATTACCATTGTATTGGGTGTGTTGGGGACACAAGAGACTCTTTGCTATTTGGTTGCAGGGTTGTTTGAGAGAGACCATCTTCATCCTATGCCTCCCACGGATTGATAAACCTTAGGTCATCCACTTGAGGGAAATTTGCTACTGTCCTACAAACCTCTGCACTTGGAGGCCCAACAACGTCTACAAGAAGAAGGTTGTGTAGTAGACATCACTTGCGCGCAAGCTTGAGTGTGCGACCGGGTCCGTCCTCCACGCCAGAGGATGTCGAAGGAGTCCAAAGTGGCTCGCTTCCTCCCAACAGAGGGCTGGAGGCTGGCGCCTTCTCAGTCGCCCTTCGGGCCTCAACAGAGGCTTGAATGGGCAAAGGCTTGTTGCTCAAAGAAGAGGCCAAGACCGATGTGATCCGGCCACCGTCAATAACCAGGGGAGGTGCCCTTGGCACATCTCCTGCCCCCTAGGCAAGGCCACGAAGAAGGGACGGCAAGAACGCAGGGTCGAGGCACCAGGCGGGTGCGCTTGCCTCTCCGACCAACCTCACGCTAAGACCGGCGGGGGACTCGAAGCAGGGGGAAGTGGCTTCTCGGGAGATTTCGCCTCCCTAGTAGAAGGGACCCTGAGGAGCCATAGTCCCGGGGGAAGCAGCACTCGAGAAACTATAAAGATAAGGTACTCACTCATCTATGGGATATACTTCCTCTGTTTCAATGGCCGGAAGGCATCACTGCTGCAGCTTGGAGACCCCTTCCTCTTGCGGAGCACATCAAAGTTCAGTCAGAGCTGGCCGAAGCCCAGAGCACGGTCACCAGCTCCGGGTGCAGCTGGGGTAGCTCCTGAGGGGGCGACCTCGAGGGTGCCATCCTCCGCCTCGCGGCGATCCGCCGGGGCCTCGGGGGCTGTAGCCTCAGGAGTAGCGGGCTGCGACGCCCCTCTGGCCGCTTCCTCAAGATGGCTTTCTAGACGGTCGCGAGGCGGCCCTCCGGGAGCCCTGAGCAGCGATGATTCCTCAGCAGCCGCGACGCCAGCGACCGACGGTGGTCGCCCCCCTGCGCCCACTTCTGGGGAGATCATCGCGCTGGTAGCGGGCAAAGGAGCCACGGGGACCGGGTTCTCGCGAGGCCCTTCAAGACCGGCCAGGCATAATCCCCACTCATTGAAAGAGGGCATTTGCCTCGCGAAATCCACCTTGTTCGAGAAACAGTACAAGAGACAACCCTCCTCCGGCATGTTGGCTGGCGACGGGTCGCCCGCTAAGATCTCAAGCACAGTTTGCTGCGCCTCAAGGGGAAGCCCGGACTCGTGAAGCCTCGTGCGGTCCTTGCTGCCGGAAAATGTCCACATTGGTCGAGAATGGCGCTGAAGCGGGGCAACACGACGCTGGATGAAATCCTTCACAACCATGGGTGCAGACATGCGAAGATCCTTCAGCCTCTTCAACCGGAGCCAGACATAGGCAAGACGTGGGTCAGCGAGCCTCTCATGGCCCCAGCCAGAGCTGGGAACGGCGGGTGCCGACGGAAGTGGGAGCAGGGGGATGAGCACGGTGACGTCCACGAATACCCACCGCTTCCGGAACCCACTTGTTGATGGCGTGTAACGCCCCGAGACCGTTGCGCCAGGTGTCTTCCAGATTGTCGCTGCTGATGTCTTGTCATTTGCTTGCGTGTCATGCATTTCATATCATGTCATCATGCGCATCGCATTTGCATACATGTTCATCTCATGCATCCGAGCATTTTCCCCGTTGTCCGTTTTGCAATCCGGCACTCCTATGTCCTCCGGTGTCCCCTTTTGCCTCTTTTCGTGTGCGGGTGTTAAACATTCTCGGATTGGACCGATATTTTTCAAACGGCCTTGGTTCACCACCGGTAGACCTCCTGTCAAGTTTCGTGCCATTTTGACTTCGTTTGATACTCCAACGGTTAACCGGGGAACCGTAAAGGCCTCGTGTGTGTTGCATCCCAACACCTCTCCAAAGTGGCCCAAAACCAACCTAAACCCCCTCCATCATCTCGGTCGTTCAATCAAGATCACGTGGCCGAAAACCGTGCTCAATTTGGAGCCTCCTAGCTCCTTGTATGTATAAATAGGCATCTCCCCCGAAAATCCCGGATCAAATCCACCCCTAACCCTAGCCTCTTCTTCCTCCCGCCGCCGGACGCGTCCGGATCGGGCCGGACACATCCGCCCGCCGCCGCCCGACCAATTGGACGCTGACACGTCGCGACGCCCGCGCCCACTTCGCCGCCTCCCGCACCGGCCCACCGAAGCCCGGGTCGGGCCACCGAGGCCCAAGTCGCGCCGCCCACTCCTCGCGTCTGCCTGCTACTCGCGCCGCCCGGGAGCTCGCCGCGCCACCGCCCTCTGCCCACGCCGGCGACCGCCGCCTCCTCTTCCGACCACCGCCTCCTCTTCCGGCTGCCGCCTCCTAGCCGGTCCACCGCGGCCGCCTGCCTCTCCGACCAGCGCGCCGTCCTTGCCGCCGTCTCCTCTATCGCTGCCCCGGCTCTGCCCCCCCCCCCACCGGCGAGAACCTCGATGCCGGCGGCTATAGCTCCGGCCACCGCTTCCATTAGCCCCGGCGAGCTACTATTCTGGTCGACCCCGATTCACGTGCGATCCAGATCTGAAACGAGGTTGACCTAATTTTTCCACTAAGTCCCCAGTATTTTTAGCATATTTTGTCATGTCATATCTTTGCATCCGTGGCTCTGTTTTGGGCGTGTAGCATATCAAATTGTTCGTCTGGATGTGCACTTCATTTCATTCCATTGCACCATGTTCATTTGAGTTCATCTTGATGCCCTAAATGCTGTTGCAATAGTGCTATATAATGTTAGTTTCAGATTCTTAACAGGTTATGGACATTTGTCATTTTTACCATGTTTAATGTGTGCCTCCTATGATCTTGAGCCCTACATGTGTTTTGTTGTATGCCTTGCCATCTTTGCAGGGGTGTATACCATGTATTTTTGTGATCATTGTGGTGACTAGAACAAGCATGCAAAGTAGCTCTCGTAATGTTGCTGATTTCAGGGACTTAAAATTCTTCTAAGTCATTTCCCTGATGATATTTTTATGCCATGTATTCTTGTTGCTACAGAGTGATCCATGCCTCTTTTGAGCATGTTCAGTAAAGATGATTTTGAGATATTGTTGTGCGCTATCCATCCATGTCTTTGTTTGCAACTATGGAGTACCCTAGCATGACTCAATCTTGCTCTACTTTTGCTATAAAATGTTCCTGGCAGATTGTTTACGTGTTAAACAATTTTGCCGAGGTTGTTGGAGTTGATCCATGCATGCTATGAGGTTGTTCTTGCCATGGTTAGCTTATTTATTATGTCTAGTTGCTGGGTGTATGCTTAGTTTGTCATGCAATGCCTTGTGGTGAGTGCACCGAGCTCGGAAACATGCCTACGTAATTCTGGTTTGCCATTTTCCAGTTTCTGCTAAGTCTGAATCTGTTAACGAAACTTGCAATGTTTACATGGGTGCCATTGTATTTTCTGATCCCTTTTGGCTTATGGTCAGTAAGGGACTTCTGTTCTATGCTTTGTGTAGTTTCATGCCGTGCCTTGCTTTGTCAAGATATGTTCCTGTAGCATGTTGTTATGTTGCTCTAAACATTGCTTCCTGATGTTAAATCCTCACATGTTATTTTCACTAAGTCTGTGAACCTGATATCTTTTGCACTTTTGCCATGCTTGTTTGAACCTGCTATTGTGTGATTTAGCTGTAGTTTAGTGTTCATCTTTTGTCAAGAATCTTGAGTGGATCACTGCCATGTGATTTGTTGCTATGTTAGAGTGCAGTAGCTTATTTTTCTTGATGCATTTAGATGGCATCGTGCTGTTAATCGCAGCTTTGTGCCATTATTGTTTTGCTTGCCATTTGCAAACCGTGCATCCGATTCGGGTGATCTTTATATCGATTTCAACCGAAAACAACTCATCTTTCCAGAGGCACTCTTGGTTTTCCAATTTGAGGCCTCGTTCAATATTTCCCTTCCAAAGCACGCATATGCATTGCATATCACATCCCACATATCATGCCATGTTTTTGCATCATGTTGCTTGCGCATTGCACCGTGGTTGATTGTGGTTCCCTTTGCTTGTGTTCTTGCTTTGGGTAGAGCCGAGAGACGAGTACATGATCGAGGAACCCATTGAGAACGCTTACGAGGATCAAGCTTACGTCAACCCGGAGAACTTTGCAGGCAAGATGACCATACCCTCGAAATCACTTCTATCTTTGCTTGCTAGATGCTCGCTCTATTGCTATGCCTATGCTGCGATACCTACCACTGACTATATCATGCCTCCCATATTGCTAAGCCAAGCCTCTAACCCACCTTGTCCTAGCAAACCATTGTTTGGCTATGTTACCGCTTTGCTCAGCCCCTCTTATAGCGTTGCAAATTGCAGGTGAAGATTGGAGTTTCTTCCTTGTTGGAACATGCTTATTTGTTGGGATATCACAATATCTCTTATTTAATTAATGCATCTATATACTTGGTAAAGGGTGGAAGACTCGGCCTTATGCTTGGTGTTTTGTTCCACTCTTGCCGCCCTAGTTTCCGTCATACCGATGTTATGTTCCTTGATTTTGCGTTCCTTACGTGGTTGGGTTATAATGGGAACCCCTTGACAGTTCGCCTTGAATAAAACTCCTCCAGCAAGGCCCAACATTGGTTTTACCATTTGCCACCTAGCCTTTTCTTTTCCCTTGGGTTTCCGGAGCCCGAGGGTCATCTCTACTTTAACCCCCCGGGCCAGTGCTCCTCTGAGTGTTGGCCGAAACGGGCAGCCTGCGGGGCCACCTTGGGGTAACTCAAGGGTTGGTTTTACTCGTAGCTTGACCTATCTGGTGTGCCCTGAGAACGAGATACGTGCGACTCCTATCAGGATTTGTCGGCACATCGGGCGGCTTTGCTGGTTTAGTTTTACCATTGTCAAGATGTCTTGTAACCGGGATCCAGAGTCTGATCGGGCCCTCCTGGGAGAAGGAATATCCTTCGTTGACTGTGAGAGATTGTGATGGGCTAAGTTGGGACACCCCTGCAGGGATTTGAATGTTCGAAAGCCGTGCCCGCGATTATGGGCAAATGGGAATTTGTTAATGTCCAGTTGTAGAAAACCTGAAAATTAACTTAATTAAAATGGATCAACAACGTGTGTAGCCATGATGGTCTCTTTTCGGCGGAGTCCGGGAAGAGAACACGGTCTCGGGTTATGCTTGAACATAAGTAGACTTGGATCAATTCTTGATCTTACTTTCTTGAACATGCTTTGCCTTCTCTTCTCGCTCTCTTTTGCGTAAGTTAGTCACCATTGATGCTAGTGCTTGCTGCAGCTCCACCTCATACCTTTTTCCCTACCCATAAGCTTAAATAGTCTTGATCGCGAGGGTGTGAGATTGCTGAGTCCCCGTGACTCACAGATTACTTCCAAAACCAGATGCAGGTGCCGATGATACCGTTCCAGGAGATACGACTGAGCTCAAGTGGGAGTTCGATGAGGACTCAGGACGATACTACGTTTCCTTTCTAGGCGATCAGTAGTGGAGCCCAGTTGGGGAGATCGGGGACATTATGCATTTGGGGTTGTCTTTATTTTGGTTCCGTAGTCAGACCTTGATTGTATCTGGATGATTGTAATGCTATATTTATGCTATTGTGTGAAGTGGCAATTGTAAGCCAACTATGTATCTCTTTCTTATTCAGTACATGGGATGTGTAAAGATTACCCCTCTTGCGACATTGCCTACAATGCGGTTATGCCTCTAAGTCATGCTCCGACACGTGGGAGATATAGCCGCATCATGGGTGTTACATGGCGGGAGCTCAAAGTCAATCCCCGATCCGGCCATCGCAGCCATGGCCTGGAAGCTCACGCACGAGCACTGCTGAGGGTTGGTCAGGTGCAATGATAAGAAGTGGCGAAGTAGGGCCACCGACTGTCCGTGGCTTCCTGGTTGAGCACCACCGACCGTCCGACGGCTGCCCCGAAGGTCGGAGGTGGTTCGAAGGAGGACTGGGGCTTCTTCTTCTGCTTCCTTGTCCGGCTAGGCGCCATGGCGATGGAGAGGACGGAGCCCACTACAGATTTGAAGAAGAAGCAGTCGTTGCGGGAAGGTAGAAGAGTTGGGGGAGTATGTCGCCAACGACAAGGGAGTAACTGTGTAGATCGCGGTGGCCGCCTAGCTAGGCGGATATCAAGGCTGCATGGGGAAGCATGGACGCGCACGTCTCGTCAGTCGCCATGCGTCAATCAGGGCCGCAGGCGGTTGGGGCCCATGGCGCTCCACACTTTCCCCTTGGCTTCACCTCGAAGCCAAGTTTGAGCATGCCTTGGGCCCGGGGGCTACTATCGGCATTCTGGGAACGAGGGTCCCCAGACTTGCCTGCCTGCAGCCCACAGTGTGGCACCACCAGCGGCCATGTACGTCCCATCTTCACCGGCAAACACTCAAGACCCTTGTGAGGGGCCAAGCCTCGCAAGGTGGACGACACAAGACCTCCTCGGGGGCGGCCTCACTAGGCTGGCTCGCGAGGGGCGGATAGATCAAGGTGAGGGGCACCTCGCAAGGTTCCTGTGATGCAAGCCATGACGACCGAGGCCAGGCGGGCACCAGGCGGACACTAGCGCACGCAGTGTCCTCGTTTCCTCTTTGGTGTTAAAGGTACTCAATCATCTATGGGATATACTTCCTCTGTTTCAATGGCCGGAAGGCATCACTGCTGCAGCTTGGAGACCCCTTCCTCTTGCGGAGCGCATCGAAGTTCAGTCAGAGCCGGCCGAAGCCCAGAGCACGATCACCAGCTCCGGGCGCAGCTGGGGTAGCTCCTGAGGGGGCGACCTCGAGGGTGCCATCCTCCGCCTCGCGGTGATATGCCGGGGCCTCGGGGGATGTAGCCTCAGGAGTAGCAGGCCGCGACGCCCCTCTGGCCGCTTCCTCAAGATGGCTTTCTAGAGGGTCGTGAGGCGGCCCTCCGGGAGCCCCGAGAAGCGATGATTCCTCAGCAGCCGCGACGCCAGCGGCCGACGGTGGTCACCCCTCTGCGCCCACTTCTAGGGAGATCGTCGCGCTAGTGGCGGGCAAAGGAGCCACGAGAACCGGGTTCTCGCGAGGCCCTTCAAGAACGGCCGGGCATAATCCCCACTCATCGAAAGAGGGCATTTGCCTCGCGAAATCCACCATGTTCGAGCAGCAGTACAAGAGACAACCCTCCTCTGACATGTTGGCTGGTGACGGGTCGCCCGCCAAGATCTCAAGCACACTTTGCTGCGCCTCAAGGGGATGCCCGGACTCGTGAAGCCTCATGTGGTCCTTGCTGCCGGACAAGGTCCACATTGGTTGAGAATGGCGCTGAAGCGGGGCAACACGGCGCCGGATGAAATCCTTCACCACCATGGGTGCAGACATGCGAAGATCCTTCAGCCTGTTCAACCGGAGCTAGACGTAGGCAAGACACGGGTCAGCAAGCCTCTCATGGCCCCAGCCAAAGCTGGGAACGGTGGGTGCCTACGGAAGCAGGAGCAGGGGGCTGAGCACGGCGATGTCCACGAATACCCACCGCTTCTGGAACCCACTTGTTGATGGCGTGTAACGCCCCGAGACCGTTACGCCAGGTGTCTTCTAGTTTGTCGCTGTTGTTGTCTTGTCATTTGCTTGCGTGTCATGAATTTCATATCATGTCATCATGCGCATCGCATTTGCATACATGTTCGTCTCATGCATCCAAGCATTTTCCCCGTTGTTTGTTTTGCAATCCGGCACTCCTATGTCCTCCGATGTCCCCTTTTGCCTCTTTTCGTGTGCGGGTGTTAAACGTTCTCGGATTGGACCAAGATTTGCCAAACGGCCTTGGTTCACCACCGGTAGACCGCCTGTCAAGTTTCGTGCCATTTGGACTTCGTTTGATACTCCAACAGTTAACCGGGGAACCGTAAAGGCCTCGTGTGTGTTGCAGCTCAACACCTCTCCAAAGTGGCCGAAAACCCACCTAAACCCCCTCCATCATCTCGGTCGTTCGATCACGATCGCGTGGCCGAAAACCATGCTCAATTTGGAGCCTCCTAGCTCCTTCTATGTATAAATAGGCATCTCCCCCGAAAATCCCGGATCAAATCCACCCCTAACCCTAGCCTCTTCTTCCTCCCGCCGCCGGACGCGTCCAGATAGGGCTGGACACGTCCACCCATCGCCGCCCAACCAATCGGACGCTGACATGTTGCGATGCCCGTGCCCACTTCGCCGCCTCCCGCACCGGCCCACCGAGGCCCGGGTCGGGCCCCCGAGGCCCAAGTCGCGCCGCCCGCTCCTCGCGTTTGCCTGCTCCTC
>NC_057800.1:367627565-367632661 GCF_018294505.1 Triticum aestivum | reverse complement strand
GGTCCACCGCCGCCGCCCGCCTCTCCGACCAGCGCCCCGTCCTCGCCTCCGTCTCCTCCATCGCCGCCCCGGCTCTGCCCCCCCACCGGCGAGCACCTTGACACCGGCGGCTACAGCTCCGGCCACCGCTTCCATTAGCCCCGGCGAGCTACTGTTCCGGTCGACCTTGATCCGCGTGCGATCCAGATCTGAAACGAGGTTCACCTAATTTTTCCACTAAGTCTCCAGTATTTTTAGCATATTTCATCATGTCATATCTTTGCATCCGTGGCTCCGTTTTGGGCGTGTAGCATATCAAATTGTTCGTCTGGATGTGTACTTCATTTCATTCCATTGCACCATGTTCATTTGAGTTCATCTTGATGACCTAAATGCTGTTGCAATAGTGCTATGTAATGTTAGTTTCAGATTCTTAACAGGTTATGGACATTTGTCATTTTTGCCATGTTTAATGTGTGCCTCCTATGATCTTGAGCCCTACATGTGTTTTGTTGTATGCCATGCCATCTTTACAGGGGTGTATGCCATGTATTTTTGTGATCATTGTGGTGACTAGCACAAGCATGCAAAGTAGCTCTCATAATGTTGCTGATTTCAGGGACTTAAAATTCTTCCAGTCATTTCCCTGATGATATTTTTATGCCATGTATTCTTGTTGCTACAGAGTGATCCATGCCTCTTTTGAGCGTGTTCAGTAAGGATGATTTTGAGATATTGTTGTGCTCTATCCATCCATGTCTTTGTTTGAAACTATGGAGTACCCTAGCATGACTCAATCTTACTCTACTTTTGCTATAAGATGTTCCTGGCAGATTGTTTACGTGTTAAGCAATTTTGCCGAGGTTGTTGGAGTTGATCCATGCATGCTATGAGGTTGTTCTTGCCATGGTTAGCTTATTTATCATGCATACTTGCTGGGTGTATGCTTAGTTTTTCATGCAATGCCTTGTGGTGAGTGCATCGAGCTCGCAAACATGCCTACGTAATTCTATTTTGCCATGTTCCAGTTTTCTGCTAAGTTTGAATCTGTTAACGAAACTTGCTATGTTTACATGGGTGCCATTGTATTTTCTGATCCCTTTTGGCTTATTGTCAGTAAGGGACTTTTGTTATATGCTTTGTGTAGTTTCATGCCATGCATTGCTTTGCCATGATATGTTCCTATAGCATGTTGTTATATTGCTCTAAACATTGCTTCCTGATGTTAAATCCTCACTTGTTATTTTCACTGTCTGTGAACCTGATATCTTTTGCACTTTTTCCATGCTTGTTTGTACCTTCTATTGTGTGATTTAGCCGTAGCTCAGTGTTCATCTTTTGTCAAGAATCTTGAGTGGATCACTGCCATGTGCTTTGTTGCTATGTTAGAGTGCAGTAGCTTATTTTCTTGATGCATTTAGATGGCATCGTGCTGTTAATCGCAGCTTTGTGCCATTATTGTTTTGCTTGCCATTTGCAAACCATGCATCCGATTCCGGTGATCTTTATATCGATTTCGACCGAATTCAACTCAACTTTCCAGCGGCACTCTTGGTGTCAGGACCCCGACTCGATGTCACATCGATCTAGCCTGTAGCACCTCATATCACTTTGCGGCCTCACGCACGGTATCCCCACGGGTGTCGCCTTACCTTTGCCCGGGACCGTTTGCGCCTTTTGGCTCACGTATATGATAGTGTCGCTAGCATCCATATGATAAGGAGCCCGGGCTGACATGACTAGTCGTAAACCCAAAGTGGCACAGACTTACAGGGACAGGCATCCATGACCCAGCATCGAACGTGTCGGTCATCAGCGAGTGAATCCAGGCTGTAGCACTGGGCTAGCAGGACTCCGGTGAACCGGGCTGTAGCGGGCTAACAGGACTCCGGTATTCATCGCGTGACATTTCCCCGAAGGGACAGACACAGGAACGAAGAAGGACACATGCCGGCCAGCCTAAGTGTTCCGGAGCAGTAGCAAGCTACCATGGCTTAGTGGAAACACTAGGAGACATTTCCCGGTAAGAGAGGCTACTAAAGATAAACAACTAGATGGTCAGATCCCACACATACCAAGCATTTCAATAACATACACACAATATGCTCGATATGTGCAAATACAACATGGCATCACAACATGACTCTACAAATCAAGTATTTATTCATTAGGCTCCGAGGAGCGAGATATTACAAACATAGGTCTCATGACCCAACATTCAGAGTATACAAGTCAAAGCACAAGCGGAAACTATCATGTCTGAGTACAGACCACTATAAATGAAAAAGGCTGAGAAGCCTGACTATCTACCAGATCCTGCCGAGGGCACAAGATCGTAGCTGAGGTATCAAGCTAAACGTCGAAGTCCACGTGGAACTACTAGTGAGACTGAAGTCTCTCTGCAAAAACATAAAATAGGCAAACGTGAGTACAAATGTACCCAGCAAGACTTACATCAGAACTATCTACATATGCATCGTTATCAACAAAGGGGATGGTGGAGTTTAACTGCAGCAAGCCAGCTTTGACTCGGTGGCTATCCTAAACTACGACTGCAAGCGACTCTTTTGAGGTGGCGCACACGAGTCCACATATTCACCATATCAATACACCACTATGGATCCGCTCCCGTCTCCCTACGAGAACGCCATCCATAGCACTCACGCTTATCTTGCGTATTTTAGAGTATCCACTTTCACTTGTCTATGAACTGATATAAGCAACCCAGAAGTCCTTTTCCGCGGACACGGCTATTCGAATAGATCATATTAACCCTGCAGGGGTGTACTTCTTCACACACGCTCTCACCACTTACCGCCGTTTACACGACATGTACTCGGCAACCTTCAAGCGGAAGCCCAACGTGGGTGTCGGCCACGGCCTGCCTAAACACTCAAGTCTCTAGTCCAGGTTTATCGCCTATTCGGGTTCCATCCATGAGGAGATCCGGCCGGAGTTTCGCTCACAGCCCCAAACGATGTGAACAGGGTTCCCGAGACACCAAACGGGCGCCCGGTACACCATGCCACGTGCCTACCGCATCACAGCCCACCCCTACGGTCAGCGCTGCCCACGGCCTCCAGCATACTACAAACACCAGAAACTACTTGCAACTCCTGGACAGAGGACAAGGGTGATTAAGAAACCGAGAGGGTCCATTGGTTTCGGGCCCAATGCGTGGTAGTAGCTGAATCATGGATCACAAACACAGAACTCAGTTCCTGAGGACGGCTGCAATGAGACAACCCACCATGTACTCCTACATGGCCTCTCACCGCTACCTTTACCAAATCGTGTTCACACGCTTAGCTCACACACCGTAGGACATGTTCACACACCTCTGATTCATCCCCGATGAATCAGACCTGACTCAACTCTAAGCAGTAGCAGGCATGACAAACAAACATGAATGAGTAGGCACAACAGGGCTCAAACAACTCCTACTCATGCTAGTGGGTTTCATCTATTTACTGTGGAATGACAGGTCATGCAAAGGATAAAGGGGTTCAGCTACCGCAGCAAGTAACAGATGAATCGATGTTGTCCTAATGCAGTAAAAGAGAGCAGGAGCGAGAGAGTAGGATTGTATCGGAATGAACAAGGGGGTTTTGCTTGCCTGGCACTTCTGAAGATAACATTGAGTCTTCATCAGTGTCAACGATCGTATCATCGGTATCGCGTCTATCGAGAGGGGACAATTACCGGCAATACAGAAAAGACACGATCAATGCTATGCACAATATGATGCATGCTATGACATGGCAATATGAATGTGTTTTGGGCTAATGCACCTAAAACCAGATTAAATGAAGTTGGTTTGAATATAAAATTCAAATTCAAACTCCATATGTGAATATTCAAATGCCTTTTAGTTGATTTGTGCTAAACAGCAGCTATAAGTTGTTCTAACATGCATGAAAATGGTACAGATGGATTCCTTGAATTTTTCTGATAATTTTTCATATATAAATTATTTAATTTGGAGTTACGGTTAATTTTCTATGATTTTTAGAAGTTTTAGGCATTTTCTGGAATTAATAAATCATTTTAGATTTATTTAAATTCCAGAAAGGAATTATTGCGTCAGCACTAGGTCATGCTGACCTCAGCATAGTCAACAGGGGCTGGTCCGGGTCAAACCTGACCAGTGGGGCCCACTGGTCAGTGACACACCGCTGGCATGAGTCACTGACGTGTGGGGCCAGTCAAAAGCCACGTCAGCAAGTCAAACTGACATCGAGGCCCACATGTCAGTGAGATAGAGAGCTAACAGGGGGTTATTTAACTTAACCCGTGTTTTTAACAGCAGCGGTCCCACATGTCATGCACAAGGGTTTAATTAACTAAGTGATTAGCACCTAACCTAATGCTCCACGTCAGCTAGTGACGCCGGCGACCACGGCGACGGCGAGACCTCGCCGGAGTTGCTCGGGACGGCGCTACAGGCTGCGGTTGGGCACCCTGAGGGCACCAGGAGGGAGCCCGTGCTCCTGCGCATCCAGCGGAGGCAGCGGAAGGTCGCGGGGCGGCCGGGGCTGACGGCGGCGAGCTCGGCAGCGGCGGCCGGAGCTCGGGTTAGTTTGGGCTCGGCGTTAGGGTGCTCGGGAGGAGGAGCTGGTGGGATCTGCGTGCTCCTGGGAGGGCACCGAACGCGTTGACACACTCAGGCACGGGCTGTGGTGGCTAAAACGACGGAGGCATCATGGCCGGCGGCGATGAGCTCTCGGCTCCGGCGGAATCGAGCTAGCAGAGAGAAACAGAGGGGGGCGAGCATAAGGGAAGATGCAGGAGCTCACATGGGGTCGGAAGAGAAGCTCGGCGGGCTCGGGGAGGCTTCTGCGCCGGCGAATTGACGGCGGCGATCTCCGGGCACCAGAGATAAGGACGACGACGCTCCGGTCGTTTTCGGCCTCCTCTGATCGCGTGCGTCGGTGGGTAGCTCCGCGGGGTCAGGGCGGAGCTCAGGCATGCGGAGAGGGGGCGAGGGGGGGTGGATGTGGCCGTGGTGTAGCTCATCGGAGTGGCCATGGCGGCTTCGGCCATGAGGGGAAAAAGAGCAGGGGAGTGAGAGGGAGAGAGCAGGGAGGCAAGGGAGCGGACGAGGGGGTTCCAGGGGG
>NC_057800.1:367618347-367626433 GCF_018294505.1 Triticum aestivum | reverse complement strand
TTTTTTTTAATTCTTTTGCCACTGTTTGAATTAAAAATAATAATTCAAACAATGCCAAAACTCCTCTGAATATTTTTATATTGCTAGATGGACTTTTCCAAAAGCTTATAAAATAATTCAGGGATATTTAAATTATATTCTAATTATATGAATATAATTCAAATTCAAATAGCTAATGAATTAAATTCAAAGTCCCAAAAATAAATCCTTAAAAATGTTCAATATTTTGGTTGGGACCAGAACCCTTACCAAAAATTATCAAACATTTAAGAAGAGCCTTTTGGAGCAATGAATGAGATTTCTAGGGTTTTTTGCCCCTCTTTTATTTAGGGTTTTGAGGCTTCCAATATTCCTCAATTCAAATTTCAAAAATATAGACATGATGCACACATGAAGCTAGCCTAGAGCAATGCCAGAAGCTAGGGATGTGACAACTCACCCCCACTAAACAAGAATCTCGTCTCGAGATTCAAGCGTAGGGTAAGGTGAAGGGGAAACGCAAACTAGTATAATCTTCACGATCCAGGGTGCACTTCAAATGAACGTTGGTTTGAACACCATTTTGTCTTGTCGTCTTGCTCTGAGAAATCCTGCCAACATGACCTGGAGGGAAAGAGACTCTAGAAGGGTCGATCTTCTCGAAGATCGAACAACTCACGGAATGAGACATAGCAACATCTCTTGAGCTGGGAGACGAAGCACAGATTTGAAGAAATGGATTGGAACAGATGACGAAGGTTCACTAGGTGGACAATAATTCCACACTTAAGAAGGTGGTAAACGATTGCCAACGTAGCGAAGAGTTGAGTTGCCATGATACCACGACGAAATATCCTGGAGGAAGGTGATCGTAGAGTATTACCTTAAGTGGCAAAAAGAATTACTTTTGATTCAAAGATCATTGAAACTCTTCATACCAGCATAAGGTAATCACAAACGATCATTTGGAGGGGGTCGGTAGAATGGCATACTCGAACTTGGATGATGTGGATTACCTTGTTGAAGACAACGTAATGGATGAATTTGCTTATCACCGGAGGTGGAAGAGATCCATGGTAGAATGGCACATTGGCGGTGCAAGCTGGGAACAAAATGCAAATGCTGGAAATGATTCTGGTAACTGGGGAAGAACCCAACAATAGAGAGTGAATTCACTGTTGGAGTGGTTATAGCATAACCGAGGAAATCTGGGGCAATCCCAGCTAGTGCCGATGATAAGGCGTAGCGCTTGTGCGTGCTCTCAAGAACTTGAGTATTTCCATATTCATCAAGGTTTTACCAACATCCGTGTCAAGGGTCCGGTAACACAACCTACTACCATGATGAATGGTGATGGAGGATGCAGATGCAAAGGAAGATAACACTTCTCAGATTTCATCTTAGCGAAGCCAAGGAACAAAATCTGGATGATCGACCGAGAGACATTTAGCACTCCTCTTCAAATGTTCTCCTTGATGTGCTAGTGTAACCCATTCATAGAAACGGTCTGGTATCTAGAACATCAAGTAAAGGTCGGACTTCGGGAGCACAAGAATCCATAAGGAACAACTAGGGAGTAAATCCTACGAAATCCCTATGGGGAGGTGGCCAACTTCCTCAATCAAGATATTATAATAACAGGTCTTCCGGCTGGGTGTGTTGGCCACGACATCCACTTTACCGGTTATCGAGGGACCAATATTATAGTTCTTGGGAAATGTTCCAAACCATCATATCTGCCTGAGATTCAGATCTGGTTGGTGTCAGGATATCCCAGACTCATCAAGTCTAGAAAGATAAATGAAAGTTTGCAATACAAATCGATGGTATGACGTTGCGAGATTCTCGGGAAATGAACTACGATAGTAAGCTCCAAAACATGAGCTGGTTCTGCTACAAACATGTGAACACGTTGTCCCGGACATGCATGACCACGTGGTAGTCTTACAATAAAACACTACCGAGTTCTGGTTGGGAACCATCACCATGGATAACGAAGTCCTTGCATAAGTCATATGATTAGCTCTTATGAAGGAACTTCTTCCCCTTGAACAAATCAATCAGTGGCTTGGTGTGCTCGGGACACATATGGAATGAAGGTTGCAAGTCTCCAGACCACAGAATACTTCACACGTGTGCATGACTAATTTGGAATGATTCCAGGGAAACAAAACAATCTTCCTCAAATTCATGGCGGCAACTTGCATCATATGCACATGAATTAGGGAAAACCACTACTTTCATTCAAACATATGCTTCATGAACGAAACACGAAGAAATGCTTACACAAGTTTCCAACACTAGGTTGATGTTCAACATGATTCATGGGGGAGACAAAATGCTACTGATGGGCTCAACAGCAACTCATCGGAATTTCCATATCACTGGACTTCCACCATCATGTGAACACGGTGATAGCATTGGTCAGACCAAAGATGTAATGGTGTATGCTCGAGGGATTAACCACGAGTAGGACAACATTACGAACATCGTTGGTACTGATTTGATTTGACGATAGCCCACACTCAAATCAAGGGATTGATAAGACAATAGGTCCAGCAACTGATCATAGGGACCAATCGATGAAGACATCATCTTTCTTCAACACACACTACACAAGAATATCCCTTTGGAACGAACTAAGTCAGACAAGTTTTTATCTTCCAACTCTCCAAGTTGTTGTCTAGCTTAACCAACTAGCTCAGGGATATCTTACACCGATTCTTGGAGAGAAGGTGGTTCACAAGAAACCTACTTGATCACGAGCTCAACATAACAGTCAGGTGACAGCCTGGTGATACTTTCGAGAAGATATTCGAAAAATCACGAACCACCGGTATGTTACTAAGCTCGAGAACAATCTTGCTTTTCAGGGCAAGACGATATGATCAATAGAGCAAGAATTTGAAATAATCCTAACCCATCGATCGAGGAGGGCACTGAGAACAAGGACTAGGTAGCATGATCAACCTTAGAATGATGATTCGAAAACCAACATACTAAGAATGAAATTATTATCCTTTAACTACCAAGCAACGAGGTTGCTAGGAGTATTGATTTCACACATCACAATTCATTTGTCGGTATTCCGGTTGCATCAACACGGAACCGAGGAATGAAAAAGGATGGCGAGAAGTATCACTATGTCAAGAATTCACAAAAGGTGGTGCAATTCTCATGAAATTCCTGCCATAAAGAAGGTAATACTTCAGGGTAGAGCAGACCAGAAGCTGGATTGTAACTTGATCTGCGGAACACAACTACTTTGACCCAATCCTAGATATGGATGAGGTACTGGAGTTTGTTTCTCCTAGTCATTCAGGACGGAATGGCTTGACGGGCCACAAGAGTAATAGGCATCGACAAACGAACGCACGCATACTCTTGACTATCAATTGATAGACGAAGGTCAGTAGACAACTAAAGAGAACAACTCAAAGGAACATATAACTTTCTGAGTTGTGGATGCATAGATTAGTATGTCGAACCAAGTTCAACATATTTCTTCCGGATAACCCATGCAGAAAGGTAGAACTGGCAGAGTCACGATTTATGAATGGAGAACTCCTCAAGAATAATCCTGTTGTGATATTTCAGTTCAACGAGGAACTTCTGCCATAAGTAGTTCATGGTATTTGGAAGAAGAAGATACCACGGACCTCAAGGACTATCGCAAAGGTTACTAATATCCTAAAGGCACTAACAATTACTATCAACACGAAGTAGGTGGAGTGAATCTCGGGTTCAAGAACCCAGGAACAGAATACCTATTACTAAGTAGCATCACGGAATGCTTTCGAGGATAAAGGCCAGAATCATCACACTGGGACACCAATCATGGCTAAATTACTAGGTGATCCCCTAAGACACCTAGGGTCATAATAATAGCTCCAACATAAAGGTCGAGGCAGTAGAATACCTCAACTCAACAATTAGTGTGATTGAGCTGGCATAAAGGAGCATCGAAACCAGAGGGAAAGGATTTTGCAAATGCATCAGACTATTTAGAAACCTGGAATGACTCGGACAGCATAACGGCTGTAAATGCTCAGAAAAGATTTGAGACATTCACAAAAATGGTGGCATAACCACTCAGAAGCACAATATCAAGGTCTCGAGATCAACAGTTAACATACAGAAGTAGAAACTGAACTCAAGCTTAGAACCATCAATCCTACAAGTCTGCAGATTAGTAACACGTGATCCTGATAGAAAGAAGAGATAGCCTAGTTCTTAATCCCCGTAGAAGAGAAGATGATGACTCAGATCAGAAGGCCATGAGGTATAAGGAGTAAAAAGAGCCTTACGTTCCATCCCACAATCAATTCCCTTATATAACTAAAGAATTTCTAGACTCAACTTCGACCAGTTTGGCTTGGTAATCCTACAGGCAGTCAAGCTCTGATACCAACGCTGTCAGGACCCCGACTCGATGTCACATCGATCTAGCCTGTAGCACCTCATATCACTTTGCGGCCTCATGCACGGTATCCCCACGGGTGTCGCCTTACCTTTGCCCGGGACCGTTTGCGCCTTTTGGCTCACGTATATGATAGTGTCGCTAGCATCCATATGATAAGGAGCCCGGGCTGACATGACTAGTCGTAAACCCAAAGTGGCACAGACTTACAGGGACAGGCATCCATGACCCAGCATCGAACGTGTCGGTCATCAGCGAGTGAATCCAGGCTGTAGCACTGGGCTAGCAGGACTCCGGTGAACCGGGCTGTAGCGGGCTAACAGGACTCCGGTATTCATCGCGTGACATTTCCTCGAAGGGACAGACACAGGAACGAAGAAGGACACATGCCGGCCAGCCTAAGTGTTCCGGAGCAGTAGCAAGCTACCATGGCTCAGTGGAAACACTAGGAGACATTTCCCGGTAAGAGAGGCTACTAAAGATAAACAACTAGATGGTCAGATCCCACACATACCAAGCATTTCAATAACATACACACAATATGCTCGATATGTGCAAATACAACATGGCATCACAACATGACTCTACAAATCAAGTATTTATTCATTAGGCTCCGAGGAGCGAGATATTACAAACATAGGTCTCATGACCCAACATTCAGAGTATACAAGTCAAAGCACAAGCGGAAACTATCATGTCTGAGTACAGACCACTATAAATGAAAAAGGCTGAGAAGCCTGACTATCTACCAGATCCTGCCGAGGGCACAAGATCGTAGCTGAGGTATCAAGCTAAACGTCGAAGTCCACGTGGAACTACTAGTGAGACTGAAGTCTCTCTGCAAAAACATAAAATAGGCAAACGTGAGTACAAATGTACCCAGCAAGACTTACATCAGAACTATCTACATATGCATCGTTATCAACAAAGGGGATGGTGGAGTTTGACTGCAGCAAGCCAGCTTTGACTCGGTGGCTAACCTGAACTACGACTGCAATGCAACTTTTTGAGGTGGCGCACACGAGTCCACATATTCACCATATCAATACACCACTATGGATCCGCTCCCGTCTCCCTACGAGAACGCCATCCATAGCACTCACGCTTATCTTGCGTATTTTAGGGTATCCACTTTCACTTGTCTATGAACTGATATAAGCAACCCAGAAGTCCTTTACCGCGGACACGGCTATTCGAATAGATCATATTAACCCTGCAGGGGTGTACTTCTTCACACACGCTCTCACCACTTACCGCCGTTTACACGACATGTACTCGGCAACCTTCAAGCGGAAGCCCAACGTGGGTGTCGGCCACGGCCTACCTAAACACCTAAGTCTCTAGTCCAGGTTTATCGCCTATTCGGGTTCCATCCATGAGGAGATCCGGCCGGAGTTTCGCTCACAGCCCCAAACGATGTGAACAGGGTTCCCGAGACACCAAACGGGCGCCCGGTACACCGTGCCACGTGCCTACCGCATCACAGCCCACCCCTACGGTCAGCGCTGCCCACGGCCTCCAGCATACTACAAACACCAGAAACTACTTGCAACTCCTGGACAGAGGACAAGGGTTATCAAGAAGCCGAGAGGGTCCATTGGTTTCGGGCCCAATGCGTGGTAGTAGCTGAATCATGGATCACAAACACAGAACTCAGTTCCTGAGGACGGCTGCAATGAGACAACCCACCATGTACTCCTACATGGCCTCTCACCGCTACCTTTACCAAATCGTGTTCACACGCTTAGCTCACACACCGTAGGACATGTTCACACACCTCTGATTCATCCCCGATGAATCAGACCTGACTCAACTCTAAGCAGTAGCAGGCATGACAAACAAACATGAATGAGTAGGCACAACAGGGCTCAAACAACTCCTACTCATGCTAGTGGGTTTCATCTATTTACTGTGGAATGACAGGTCATGCAAAGGATAAAGGGGTTCAGCTACCGCAGCAAGTAACAGATGAATCGATGTTGTCCTAATGCAGTAAAAGAGAGCAGGAGCGAGAGAGTAGGATTGTATCGGAATGAACAAGGGGGTTTTGCTTGCCTGGCACTTCTGAAGATAACATTGAGTCTTCATCAGTGTCAACGATCGTATCATCGGTATCGCGTCTATCGAGAGGGGACAATTACCGGCAATACAGAAAAGACACGATCAATGCTATGCACAATATGATGCATGCTATGACATGGCAATATGAATGTGTTTTGGGCTAATGCACCTAAAACCAGATTAAATGAAGTTGGTTTGAATATAAAATTCAAATTCAAACTCCATATGTGAATATTCAAATGCCTTTTAGTTGATTTGTGCTAAACAGCAGCTATAAGTTGTTCTAACATGCATGAAAATGGTACAGATGGATTCCTTGAATTTTTCTGATAATTTTTCATATATAAATTATTTAATTTGGAGTTACGGTTAATTTTCTATGATTTTTAGAAGTTTTAGGCATTTTCTGGAATTAATAAATCATTTTAGATTTATTTAAATTCCAGAAAGGAATTATTGCGTCAGCACTAGGTCATGCTGACCTCAGCATAGTCAACAGGGGCTGGTCTGGGTCAAACCTGACCAGTGGGGCCCACTGGTCAGTGACACACCGCTGGCATGAGTCACTGACGTGTGGGGCCAGTCAAAAGCCACGTCAGCAAGTCAAACTGACATCGAGGCCCACATGTCAGTGAGATAGAGAGCTAACAGGGGGTTATTTAACTTAACCCGTGTTTTTAACAGCAGCGGTCCCACATGTCATGCACAAGGGTTTAATTAACTGAGTGATTAGCACCTAACCTAATGCTCCACGTCAGCTAGTGACGCCGGCGACCACGGCGACGGCGAGACCTCGCCGGAGTTGCTCGGGACGGCGCTACAGGCTGCGGTTGGGCACCCTGAGGGCACCAGGAGGGAGCCCGTGCTCCTGCACATCCAGCGGAGGCAGCGGAAGGTCGCGGGGCGGTCGGGGCTGACGGCGGCGAGCTCGGCAGCGGCGACCGGAGCTCGGGTTAGTTTGGGATCGGCGTTAGGGTGCTCGGGAGGAGGAGCTGGTGGGATCTGCGTGCTCCTGGGAGGGCACCGAACGCGTTGACACACTCAGGCACGGGCTGTGGTGGCTAAAACGATGGAGGCATCATGGCCGGCGGCGATGAGCTCTCGGCTCCGGCGGAATCGAGCTAGCAGAGAGAAACAGAGGGGGGCGAGCATAAGGGAAGATGCAGGAGCTCACATGGGGTCGGAAGAGAAGCTCGGCGGGCTCGGGGAGGCTTCTGCGCCGGTGAATTGACGGCGGCGATCTCCGGGCACCAGAGATAAGGACGACGACGCTCCGGTCGTTTTCGGCCTCCTCTGATCGCGTGCGTCGGTGGGTAGCTCCGCGGGGTCAGGGCAGAGCTCAGGCATGCGGAGAGGGGGCGAGGGGGGGTGGATGTGGCCGTGGTGTAGCTCATCGGAGTGGCCATGGCGGCTTCGGCCATGAGGGGAAAAAGAGCAGGGGAGTGAGAGGGAGAGAGCAGGGAGGCAAGGGAGCGGACGAGGGGGTTCCAGGGGGGTGTCGTGGCATCCTCAGCCGATCCGGGGCGGGGCGGCAAGCAGGAGGTGGCTCGGGCGCGTGCGTGCGCGCCGCGGCCACACGCTCGTCCTTCTGTCCGAGGACGAAGACGACAGGAGAAGGGAGTGGAG
>NC_057800.1:367613167-367618337 GCF_018294505.1 Triticum aestivum | reverse complement strand
GGGGGGGGGGAAACTGGGCCGGCTGGTGGGCTGCACGGGTGGGCACCAGGTAAGTCCTTCTCTGTCTCTCTTTTATTTCTATTTCAGTTCTGTTTTTTTTAATTCTTTTGCCACTGTTTGAATTAAAAATAATAATTCAAACAATGCCAAAACTCCTCTGAATATTTTTATATTGCTAGATGGACTTTTCCAAAAGCTTATAAAATAATTCAGGGATATTTAAATTATATTCTAATTATATGAATATAATTCAAATTCAAATAGCTAATGAATTAAATTCAAAGTCCCAAAAATAAATCCTTAAAAATGTTCAATATTTTGGTTGGGACCAGAACCCTTACCAAAAATTATCAAACATTTAAGAAGAGCCTTTTGGAGCAATGAATGAGATTTCTAGGGTTTTTTGCCCCTCTTTTATTTAGGGTTTTGAGGCTTCCAATATTCCTCAATTCAAATTTCAAAAATATAGACATGATGCACACATGAAGCTAGCCTAGAGCAATGCCAGAAGCTAGGGATGTGACACTTGGTTTTCCAAGTTGAGGCCTGGTTCAATCTTTCCCTTCCGAAGAACGCATATGCATTGCATATCACATCCTGCATATCATGATATGTTTTTGCATCATGTTGCTTGCGCATTGCACCGTGGTTGATTGTGGTTCCCTTTGCTTGTGTTCTTGCTTTGGGTAGAGCCGGGAGACGAGTACGTGA
The DNA here is from genome assembly GCF_018294505.1 of Triticum aestivum. NCBI lineage: Eukaryota > Viridiplantae > Streptophyta > Magnoliopsida > Poales > Poaceae > Triticum > Triticum aestivum. Next base: position 367,617,626 of record NC_057800.1, on the reverse strand, counting down.
TCGAGGAACCCGTTGAGAACGCTTATGAGGATCAAGCTTACATCAACCCGAAGAACTTTGCAGGCAAGATGTCCATACCCTCGAAATCACTTCTATCTTTGCTTGCTAGATGATCGCTCTATTGCTATGCTTATGCTGCGATACCTACCACATGCTATATCATGCCTCCCATATATTCTAAGCCAAGCCTCTAACCCACCTTGTCCTAGCAAACCGTTGTTTGGCTATGTTACCGCTTTGCTCAGCCCCTCTTATAGCGTTGCTAGTTGCAGGTGAAGATTGGAGTTTGTTCCTTGTTGGAACATGTTTATTTGTTGGGATATCACAATATATATTATTTAATTAATGTATCTATAAACTTGGTAAAGGGTGGAAGGCCTGGACTTATGCCTGGTGTTTTGTTCCACTCTTGCCGCCCTAGTTTCCGTCATCCCGGTGTTAAGTTCCTTGATTTTGCGTTCCTTACGCGGTTGGGTTATAATGGGAACCCCTTGACAGTTCGCCTTGAATAAAACTCCTCCACCAAGGCCCAACATTGGTTTTACCATTTGCCACCTAGCCTTTTCTTTTCCCTTGGGTTTCTGGAGCCCGAGGGTCATCTTTATTTTAACCCCCCCCGGGGCCAGTGCTCCTCTGAGTGTTGGTCCGATACGGGCAGCCTGCGGGGCCACCTCGGGGCAACTCGAGGGTTGGTTTTACTCGTAGCTTGACCTATCCGGTGTGCCCTGAGAACGAGATACGTGCGACTCCTATCAGGATTTGTCGGCACATCGGGCGGCTTTGCTGGTTTAGTTTTACCATTGTCGTGATGTCTTGTAACCGGGATTCCGAGTCTGATCGGGCCGTCCTGGGAGAAGGAATATCCTTAGTTGACTGTGAGAGCTTTTGATGGGCTAAGTTGGGACACCCCTGCAGGGATTTGAACTTTGTTAATGTCCGGTTGTAGAAAACCTGAAACTTAACTTAATTAAAATGGATCAACAATGTGTGTAGCCGTGATGGTCTCTTTTCGGTGGAGTCCAAGAAGAGAACATGGTCTCGGGTTATGCTTGAACGTAAGTAGACTTGGATCACTTCTTGATCTTACTTTCTTGAACGTGCTTTCCCTTCTCTTCTTGCTCTCTTTTGCGTAAGTTAGTCACCATTTATGCTAGTGCTTGCTGCATCTCCACCTCATACATTTTTCCTTACCCATAAGCTTAAATAATCTTGATCGCGAGGGAGTGAGATTGCTGAGTCCCCATGACTCACAGATTACTTCCGAAACCAGATGCAGGTGCCGATGATACCATTCCAGGAGATACGACTGAGCTCAAGTGGGAGTTCGATGAGGACTCAGGACGATACTACATTTCCTTTCCAGACGATAAGTAGTGGAGCCCAGTTGGGGCGATCGGGGACATTATGCATTTGGGGTTGTCTTTATTTTGGTTCCGTAGTCGGACCTTGATTGTATCTGGATGATTGTAATGCTATATTTATGCTATTGTGTGACGTGGAGATTGTAAGCCAACTATGTATCTCTTTCTTATTCAGTACATGGGATGTGTAATGATTACCCCTCTTGCGACATTGCCTACAGTGCGGTTATGCCTCTAAGTCGTGCTCCGACACGTGGGAGATATAGCCGCATCGTGGATGTTACATGGCAGGAGCTTGAATTCAATCCCCGATCCGGCCATCGCAGCCATAGCCTAGAAGCTCACGCACGAGCACTACTGAGGTTTGGTCAGGTGCAGTGAGAAGAAGTGGCGAAGTAGGGCCACAGAAGGAGCAATGCCCACGATGGCATCGCTGACAAAGGTGAAGACAACAAGGAGGGCGATGGATTAAGGATCTAGGTGTAGCATATGGATCTGGTAATGAGAAAGCACGGTGTTGAAGAAGGTGGAGAAAGGGGCGATCAGGACGGCCCATAGGGCATCAAGGAAAGTATGGACCTCAGTGACTGTCCTGTCAACGAGGCGTGGGATGCGGGCCACGCCACCGTCTTCCCCCATTTGTTGAAATCAGCGACGAGCGTAAGGTAGACCTTGTCCATGGCTTCCTGGTTGAGCACCACCGACCGTCCGACGGCTGCCCCGAAGGCCGGAGGTGGTTCGAAGGAGGACTTGGGCTTCTTCTTCTCCTTCCTTGTCCGGCTAGGCGCCATGGCGATGGAGAGGATGGAGCCCATGACATATTGGAAGAAGAAGCAGTCATTGCGGGAAGGCAGAAGAGTTGGGGGAGTACGTCACCAACGATGAGGGAGTAACTGTGTAGGTCGCGGTGGCCGCCTAGCCAGGCGGATATAAAGGCTTCATGGGGAAGCGTGGACGCCCACGTCTCGTCAGTCGCCATGCGTCAATCAGGGCCGCAGGCGGTTGGGGCCCGTGGCGCTCCACACTTTCCCCTTGGCTTCGCCTCGAAGCCAAGTTTGAGTGCGCCTTGGGCCCGGGGGCTACTATCGGTGTTCTGAGAACGGGGGTCCCCAGACTTGCTTGCCTGCGGCCCACAGTGTGGCACCACCAGCGGCCCTGTACGGCCCATCTTCATCGGCAAACACTGAAGACCCTTGTGAGGGGCCAAGCCTCGCGAGGTGGACAACACAAGACCTCCTCGGGGGCGGCCTGACTAGGCTGGCTCGCGAGGGGTGGAGAGATCAAGGTGAGGGGCACCTCGCAAGGTTCCTGTGACGCAAGCCATTACGACCGAGGCTAGGCGGGCACTAGTGCACGCAGTGTCCTCGTTTCCTCTTTGGTGCTAAAGGGGCATGCGCAAGCGAGGAGTCCCGAGGCATTAGGCAAAGGTTTCCATATCGATGCAACAAGACCAAGACCAGCAGGACGGCAGGACGGAGGTCACCGTGGAGCCCAGGACGGCGTCACCACCAGAGCCTTTGGCAGGCGAAGACCACCTTTTGTCAGGATAACTTGTACTAGTTTTCTCCCTTCAAAATTGGCCGTTGTTGGATCCCTTCCCGCCTACATTTGGGAAGAGGACCATGGCCTCTATAAACAGGACTGGCCACCATAGTAGGAGGCAACTCATCTTGGATCGGATCCATTCCATCCTCACCACACAAGCTCATCGAGCCTAAGAACAGCTCTCCTCAGGAGGCTGTTCTTCCCTTGTACCTGTTCATCCTCAGCCCAAGAGGCAATCCACCACACCACACTGGAGTAGGGTATTACAGCACATCGGTGGCCCGAACCAGTATAAACCCTGTGTCCTTTGTTCTTCGGGTTCGGCGAGTTAGGTTCTGAGATCGTTGTGAGAGCTTGAGCTGGGGGGAAAGATCGTCATGGGCACCCCAGTGTTCGAACCTCAAGGGTTTTGCCGGAACCTGAAATTCGACAGGTTTGTAGAGAGTCAGTTTACAGAGAAAGGAATCTTCATATTCGCACGCTAAGCTTGCCTTCCACGCAAAGTAGAGTACCATCCGGACACGGGGGAAAGTCTTCTGTCTTGTATCTCCATGGCCCATTAGTCCGTCCCATATCACATAGCCCGGACGCCCGAGGACCCCATAATCCTGGACTCCCTCAGTAGCCCTGAACCAGTCTTCAATGACGATGTGTCCCGCGCGTAGATTGTCTTCGGCATTGCAAGGCGGGTTGCTCCTTCGAACACTTCAAAGCAGTTGACCATCAGTACTATATCTGGCTCTGTACAATAGTCACCATCCTTAAACATAAAGGTGAAAATACAAATAAATTATGTCTTCTGATGATTTCACAGACGAGATGTTACATCCAGTCGCTTTATTACTTCGAACTGTTTTTGGACCTCCCGTTTCGTGCTTCGATACGCAACCTCCGATGACACGTCTTGTCAAAGCAGAGATCGCACCCCCTTATTACATGATTCTCATCAATACGAGTTTTGGTAACCTAACCATGCGGTTCGCATGACCCCTTGGGAATATGCAAGTTTTAAGGCTCGAGGGAGGGGACGCTTGATATTCACAGTCCATATCACTACAAAAAAAGACACATCCATGACATTTTGGGCTGAACGAATTTTTTTTCTGTCATACATATGACACTTCTATGACGATAATTGTGACAAAACCCGGTATCATCATATATGTGGTGGGCTCCTACTTCTATGACAAAAAATCATGACAGAAAATGGGCTTTTCGTCCTGGGCGGGCCGGAGATGCAGCTACATGACATTCTTTGGGCCTTCCATGACGGAAAAAACCATGGTAGAAGCGAGGGCGAGGAAATTTTGGGGAGTTCCCGGTTACGGTGGGAGGTCGGGGGCTGAGTGATGCGCGTTTCTCTCGTACACGTACGCGCGTGTGTGCGAGGCGTTGGCTCTAACTGAACCCGAGCGAGGCGTTGGGATCTAACTGAACCCGAGCAATTGCATTGCAGGCTACATGTTACTGAACCTGAGCGATCGATCGATGGCTGTTAACTGAACCTGATCGAGCGATTCCTTCGCTACTACTGCTAACTGAAGCCGATCGAT
>NC_057800.1:367610132-367612935 GCF_018294505.1 Triticum aestivum | reverse complement strand
GGTGGGGGTGGATGAACAGGACCCCGTGGTGTTGCCTCTGGATGAATAGGACCCCGATCGATCGAGCCGGTTGGGGCTGGATGAACAGGACCCCATGGAGGGATGGATGAACAGGACCACCCCGTGGAGGGCAGGATGAACAGTAGACGGTGGAGGGCAGTATGAACAGTAGCCCGTGGAGGGGTGGCTGAACAGGAGCCCGTGGAGAGGGCTGGTTGAACAGTAGCCGGTGGAGTAGCGCGCGGTGGAGGCTGGATGAACAGGAGCCCGTGGATGAACAGTCACAGGTGGAGGCTGGAGGAGGTCGACGGTGGATGAACAGTAGCTCGTGGAGGCTGGAGGGGGTCGACGGTGGAGATGAACAGTATCCCGTGGAGTCCCGTTTTGCGGTACGCCACACCCCTCCCGATTAACAGGACCCCCGTTTTGACCGTAGCGCTCCAACACAAGTTCGTTTCGTCCGTTTTGCGATACGCCACACCCCTCCCGATCAACAGGACCCCCGTTTCGACCGTAGCGCTCCAACACAAGTCCGTTTCCTCCGTTTGCGGTACGCCACACCCCTCCCGATCAATAGGACCCCCGTTTCGACTGTACGAGGTCCGTTTCCTCCGTTTTGCGGTACGCCAGACCCCTCCCGATCAACAGGACCCCATTCTGAACGTAGGAGGTCCGATTCCTCCGTTGTGCGGTATGCCAGGCCTCGTTTCCGTCGCCTGTTCCATCCAAGCCCTCCCGATGAACACGACCACGCATTCCGTTCCGACCCAGCTGGTTAGCGCCCACGCGTTCCGTTGCCTCCCCATGAACATGACGCATTCCGTTGCCTCCCCATGAACACGACGACGACGCTGTTTCTCTGTTGCGATCCAGCAATGTACACGAGCCCTGGCCGTACGTATGCGCGAGTAGGCATTCGAGACCCCGCTCGTATGTACACATACATGGCCATATTTTCTTTCTTGCACCCTGGCCGCTATACGTACGTGTACATGCTACGTGCGCGCCTCTACTACAACACATGCGCGCCTCTACATCGACCAGTATGTACGTACACGTTCGCGACCAGAATGACAACGCTACGTACGCTTCGACCAGGTGGGTCCCGATTGTTAGGCACTTCCTTGCCTACGAAGATGTAGCTGGTGGGTCCCAGCAGTCAGGGGGCGAATCGTTTTTTTGCTCGGACGCACTTCCTTGGGTGCGAAGATGTAGCTGGTGGGTCCCAACAGTCAGGGGGAAACGTTTTTTTTGCGAAATACAGTGGCCCGTCCAGTGGGTCCCAGCTGTCAGGTGGAGGAATCATTATTTTCCGCGTAATAAGGGAGCACTTCCTTGCTGCGGCCGTGGACCCAGCTGTCAGCCTCTCCACATACAGTCCACGTCCGATGAAAGTCGTTCCTTGACCATGTTGACCACGCGGCGCCGAGAGCACCAGGGCGATGGACGACGGCGAGGCCTAGGAAGGGGATGACATGGAGGTAGGGAAGACTCGGCAGTTGTTTCCCACGCGGAGGGGAGTACGACTGTACGAAGGTTTACTGGTTCGTCTGCCGTCGCCGGAGAATAACAGCAGGTGTGGGTGAGTAGAGGGATGGCTAGGCCAGCGATGGGAGTACGGTCGGGCGGTGAGGCCTGCGTGGCAGCACAGCCGGCCGCAAGGAGGGAGCAGGCAGTCCCGCCGGCGCTTGTTTGAGCGGCTGGAGCAGGAAGAGCAGAGATTGAAGAAGCACGACGGCCGTTGGATGGACATCCAACAGCCAGTGCTTTTGCGTCAACCTTTTTTTAGGAAAGCCTCAAATATGTGGAAACAGCATACAACCCATCTGCCATTATTTCTAATAATTTACAGCCCATTTGCTAATTCTTAAGGTTTTTTTTGGAGCCCATATTCTTTTTGTTAGCATTACAGCCCATATTGTGGCAATGGTTAAAAAATTATACGAAATTTTGCATATTTCGGTGCGGTTCGAACTGTTTTTAATGCCGAAATTTCGACTCACATTCAAACTGATTTTAAAAATAGATGTATATCGATATAAAATCCAACAAATTCTCCACGCATAAAAATTAATGTAATTTAAAATCTTGAAATGAAAAAAAAGATATTTGAAACTAATTGCCAGTTTGATGTGTTTTACAAATGTACAACCCATTTCTCATTATTGATGGGCCATTTTCTCGGCCAGCCGAATGAAAGCTCTCCTCGTCTTGAAAGATTTGCAGCCCAACAGGCCTAACAAAGCGACTTACTTGGCAAATCACAAAAAAACTGTGCTATTGCCGTGGACCCAGCTGTCAGCCTCTCCACGTACGGTACTCTTCCGATGGAAGTCGTTCCTTGACCACGTTGACCACGCCGCGCGGAGAGCACCACGGTGGTGGATGACGACCAGTCCTAGGAAGGGGACGATGCGGCAGTGGAAGCCCGCGTGGAGAGGACTACAAGGGTTCACTGGTTCGGCTGCGGTGTGAGGCTGCCGTCGCCGCAGGGCCTGGCCAGCGGTGGGAATAGTACGGGGCAGCGAGGCCTCTGCGGTAGCACAGCCAGCCACGGGAGGCAGGAGCATGCGGCATGACCGGTGCTGCTTTGGGCGGCTGGAGCAAGAAGACCAGAGGTTGAAGTAGCACTACGGCTGTTGGATGGATATCGTATGGTCACTTGAGCTGGAATCGTTCATATTGACTAGGTTGACAAAGCCCTTCGTCCCCGTCAACTTAGTAGGCCCACAAGTCAGCCTCCCAGCAAGGTGGGTCCCAGCTAGCCGAGGGAGTATTCATTTTTTTGTGCGTAATAAGGAGG
>NC_057800.1:367208367-367242464 GCF_018294505.1 Triticum aestivum | reverse complement strand
AACCTCCCGGTACTCCGGTAAAATCCCGATTTTACCCGAAACACTTCCGATATCCAAACATAGGCTTCCAATATATCAATCTTCATGTCTCGACCATTTTGAGACTCCCCATCATGTCCATGATCACATCCGAGACTCCGAACAACCTTCGGTACATCAAAACATATAAACTCATAATATAACTGTCATCGTAACATTAAGTGTGCGGACTCTACGGGTTCGAGAACTATGTTGACATGACCGAGACACGTCTCCGGTCAATAACCAATAGCGAAACCTGGATGCTCATATTGGCTCCTACATATTCTACAAAGATCTTTATCGGTCAGACCGCATAACAACATATGTTGTTCCCTTTGTCATCGGTATGTTACTTGCTCGAGATTCGATCGTCGGTATCTCAATACCTAGTTCAATCTCGTTACTGGCAACTCTCTTTACTCGTTCCGTAATACATCATCCCGCAACTAACTCATTAGTTGCAATGCTTGCAAGGCTTAAGTGATGTGCATTACCGAGAGGGCCCAGAGATATCTCTCCGACAATCGGAGTGACAAATCCTAATCTCGAAATACACCAACCCAACAAGTACCTTCGGAGACACCTGTAGAGCACCTTTATAATCACCTAGTGACGTTGTGACGTTTGGTAGCACACAAAGTGTTCCTCCAGTAAACGGGAGTTGCATAATCTCATAGTCATAGGAACATGTATAAGTCATGAAGAAAGAAATAGCAGAATACTAAACGATCGTGTGCTAAGCTAACAGAATGGGTCATGTCAATCACATCATTCTCCTAATGATGTGACCCCATTAATCAAATGACAACTCATGTCTATGGTTAGGAAACTTAACCATCTTTGATCAACGAGCTAGTCAAGTAGAGGCATACTAGTGACAATCTGTTTGTCTATGTATTCATACATGTATTTAGTTTTCGGTTAATACAATTCTAGCATGAATAATAAACATTTATCATGATATAAGGAAATAAATAATAACTTTATTATTGCCTCTAGGGCATATTTCCTTCAGGTAGGCCTATATAAACCCCTAGGGCACCCAGGCAAAGGGCTCAGCCCCACAGAAATTTAGCACACACGCACATAGAGGGAGTAAGCTAGGGCTATCCTTGTTCTTCTTCCCCCTCTAGAGAAAGAGCTCAAGGAGCAAGCTTGTAGCCACCATTGTTGCTTGAGTGATCATGCGGAGACCCCGCAGAGCAGGAGTAGGGGTGTTATCTCCAAGGAGAGCCCCGAACCCGGGTAAGATTCACCGGCACGCATGTTTGCGCCCTATCCCGTTTCCTACCACCGGCGACGTATTATTAGCCCCCTCCATGATAAGCCATCCGTTGGCATATGTCGCACAACACCCCCGACATTTGGCGCCCACCATGGGGCAAGGTGAACCGTCGTCCGAAGATCTGTTCTGGACGGGAACCCTATTCCTCCCTCGCGAGCGCACCCATCCTGGCTCGCCCGATGGCATTTGCGCCGATGCGCTGCACGACGCGGAAGTCGCCTGCGCGGCGGCTAGCATCACCGATCTTGTTGGCGAGCTTTGCCTCTCCGTCGAGCCCGTACCCGATGCGGGAGCAGCCAGCTCCGAGAGCTGCTTCATCGACCTTCTCGGGAAGCTTCACATCGCCAACGAGCCTGCCACTGATCTGGAGTCGGTTGGCTCCACCGATCCGATGCTTGTCGACACCGACACGGTTTCCTCTGATTCCTTCCCCGCCAACGTGGTGGTCATCGATGACCCGTTTCCTCGCGCAGAGGGTGGCGGCAGCACCGTCATAGAGGTGCTTGTCATCAGCCACAATGGGGCTACCGGAGGAGCCGGCCAGGACCCATTGCAGGCGGCAATGCGGGACCTATCCACGCCCATTGCAGCGGATGCGGATGCCGAGACGTTGGAAGCCTGTCGTGTCTCACTCGTGGAGAACGCCAAGAAGCTGGCTACCATGAGACGCCTCTCTGAGGCCTTGCAGCGTGAGGTTGATCGCGCTGTTTGCGGCACGCCGACTGCTGCTGGGCCCAGGCACGCAGGCATGGTCAGGCAGCGGTGGCGCCGCCGCCAGCATGTTTGGAGTAGACCGCCCTGTCTACGCCACACCTATGTAGAACATACGCACCGCCCAGGTGGCAGCGGACGAGCTGGACCACCTGGAGGGCGATGAACGTTGCTACATGATGGAGCGCGTTCAGCAGCTTATCGATGTGACTGCTGCGCAGCAAGAAGCCGGCTATCGCGCAGAAGAGCCTAACAAGCGGGTGGAGAACCAGCCCCTTTTCCAAGAGCATGGCGCGACCTCCCGGATGCCGACAGGCGGCGCCCACGATAGGGGAGGCAAGGAGCCGGCTGCCAGTCGCAACCGAACTCGCATCACCATCGAGTGCGACCAAGACGGCCGCCCACGAGCAGTTGAACGAAGGGGCGATGATCCTCCACCGTCGCCTCCTCGAAGGGTGAGGCACGTTTCCTCGCCGCCTGTTGATCATCCGACTCTCGGTGACCGGCCGGGCTGCCGAGAAGAAGTCGGAGAGAATGACGCCCGCCATCGGATCGACCACCTGGCTCGATCCTTGGCGCTAGAAGAAGAAGATGCAATGGGTCCGCCTTGCTTTGGCCCTAGCATTCTTGACGAGCCCTTCCCTAAAGGATTCTCACTCCCAAGAGACACGCCCAAGTACAACGGCTCCATGAAGCCGGAGGATTGGCTGGTGGACTATTCCACGGCCGTCAGCATAGCAAATGGCAACAAGCGTGTTGCCGTGAAGTACGGCCCGCTAATGCTCTAGGGCACAACCAGGATGTGGCTAAACAACCTCAAGCCCTACAACGTCAACAGTTGGGTAGATTTCATCGAAGTGTTCATCCGCAACTTCACCAGCACCTACAAGTGGCTTCCCAAGCCCTGCCATCTCTCACTGTGCGTTCAAGGCCCAGACGAGTCCACCCGCGATTACCTAACGTGGTGGGCTGAACTGCGCAACTCCTGCAAAGGAGTGCACGAGGTCCAAGCAATTGAGTACTTCATCGCCGGGTGCCGAGAGGGCACCTTAATCAAGCACTGGCTTCTCTGCGACGAGCCGGCCATGCTTGACGAACTGCTAATCATAGCAGACAAGTACGCCACTACCGACTCCTCCATGAAGTCGGAGCTCCGAGTGGACGCTTCTGGCAAGGTGCTCCTCCGGCTCCTCGAACACCGGCTGGAGACAGCAGCTGGTGCCAGCAGCCGAACGACAACAAGCGCAAAGCCCCGCAGCCAGCCTCCACCAACCGGCAAGTGGCAACAGTCGAAGACCAACAACCTAAAGGGAAACCACTCCCCAAGAGCCAAAAGGGCGGCAAGCCGGCGTGGTTACCAGCCTTCTCCTATGAGCAGACACTTGATGCTCCCTGCAAGTTCCACAGCGACGCGAAGCCATCCAACCACATCACCCGGAAGTGCCATTGGCTCACCCGAATCTCCAAGGGCGAAGGGTTTCTACCTCCTCCGCCTGCTGGCTCACTGCCGCCTCCTCCTCAATAGCTGGCGGCCCATCCAGCAGTCTGCGCTATTCAAGACGACTACCCTGATGATCATGGAGCTTACGCCGTCTTCACTAGCGTGGCGGATGACCGGGGCAGCCGGCGTCAGTAGCACCAGGAGGTGAACGTCGTTGCTTCAAGTGCTCCTAAATTCATGCATTGGTCTGAGAAGCCCATCAACTGGAGCCGGGCTGACCACCCGGAGGTGATGCCCTCTCCAGGTGCTTATGCTCTGGTGCTGGATGCTACCCTTGCAACAGAGAGGCGAGCTGCTCGTTTCTCCTAAATTCTGATAGATGGCGGCAGCAGCATCAACATTCTATATGCGATACCATGGAAAAGTATGCATTAAAGAGAGGCAGCTCCAGCCCAGCTGGACTATTTTCCATGGTATTGTGCCCGGTCTGTCCTGCTCACCAATCGGCAAGGTCAAGATAGATGTCATCTTCAGAGACAAGGATCACTTCCACCGCGAAGCAATTTGGTTTGAGGTGGTGGACCTCGAAAGCCCTTATCATGTACTCCTGGGCCGCCTGGCTCTGGCCAAGTTCATGGTGGTGCGACACTATGCTTACCTCAAGATTAAGATGCCAGGAACCAAGGGCATTATCACGATATCTGGAGACTATGAGAAGTCGGCCGATTGTGCCGCGGCCAGCAGCCGGCCGGCCGAGTCCCTTGTGATTGCTGCTGAGAAGAAACTCCTAGACCGGGTGGTGGCCATGACCAGCAAGCAGTCGGACATGTCCCCAAAGCCCAAAGAGTCAGAGACCCAGGGCTCCTTCCAGCCGGCCAAAGAAACAAAGAAGATCCCTTTGGACCCTAAGCACCCGGAGAGATTTGCTGTCACAGGTGCCAACCTTGATAGCAAATAGGAAAGCAAGCTCGTCGATTTCCTCCATGAGAATCAAGACATCTTCGCATGGTATCCCGAGGACATGCCGGGTGTTCCGACGGATTTCGCCGAGCACAAGTTACATGTCAGAGAAGATGCCAAACCAGTCAAACAACCCCTCCGTCGGCTGTCAGAGGAAAAGAGAAGAATTGTTGATGAAGAGATAGCCCGACTTCTGGCAGCCGGCTTCATCATGGAAGTGTTTTTTCTAGAGTGGCTTGCCAACCGAGTCCTTGTACTGAAGAAGAACAACAAGTGGCACATGTGCATTGATTACACCAGTCTCAACAAAAGTTGCCCAAAAGATCTGTTTGTTTTGCCTTGGATTGATCAAGTGATAGACTCCATAGCCGGATGCGAGCTGTTGAGCTTCTTGGATGCCTACTCAGGATATCATCAGATCAAGCTGAACCTAGGAGACCGCCTGAAGAACGCCTTCATCACACCATTTGGAGCCTTCTGCTACCTGACCATGACATTCGGCTTGGGAAATGCCGATGCCATGTTCCAGCGTTGCATGCATAAGTGCCTTCTCAAGCATCTTGGCAAAAATTCCCATGTCTATGTGGACGATATTGTGGTGAAGACATAGAAGCACGACACTCTCTTGGAAGATCTCAAGGAAACTTTTGAAAATCTGCACCGGTTTCAGATCAAGCTCAACCCAGAGAAATGCGTCTTCGGAGTACCAGCCGGCCAGCTCCTTGGCTTCTTGGTCTCAGAACGCGGCATTGAGTGCAACCCTATGAAGATCAATGCCATCGAGAGGATGGAGAGATCCACCCGACTAAGAGATGTCCAGAAATTCACCGGCTGCTTGGCATCCATCAGCCGTTTCATCAGTCGGCTGGGTGAGAAGGCTCTTCCCCTGTACCAGCTCCTGAACAAAACCACTCACTTTGAGTGGAATGATAAGGCGGACAAAGCTTTTCTCCAGTTGAAAAAGATGTTGACCATGCCGCCTGTCCTGGCGACTCTGGCTGATAAGGAACCCATGTACCTCTACATTACCGTCACCAGCCGGGTGGTCAGCATTGTCATGGTGGTAGAATGCCTAGAGACCGGCAGGGCACAGCCGGTCCAGAGGCCTGTATATTATTTGAGCGAGGTGCTGTCAACCTCAAAGCAGAACTACCCCCATTACCAGAAGATATGCTACGGCGTGCACTTTGCGGCCAAGATGCCGAAGCCATACTTTCAAGAGCACCCGATCACTGTTGTTTGCACTACCCCGCTTGCTGAGGTGATTGGCAACAGAGATGCATCTGCTCGGGTGGCCAAATGGGCCATCGAGTTGGCCCCTTATACCATCTTCTACCAGCCACGCACCGCCATCAAGTCCCAAGCACTGGCCGACTTCCTCGTCGACTGGGCCGAGACCCAGTACCTGCCGCCAGCTCCGGAACCCACCTATTGGTGGATGCACTTTGATGGCTCGAAGATGCGCACCGGCTTGGGAGCCGGCGTTGTCCTCACCTCACCTAAAGGCGAAAAGCTCCGATACACACTGCCAATCCATTTTGCCGCCTCCAGCAATGTGGCCGAGTACGAGGCGCTCATACACGGCCTCTGGCTGGCCAAGGAAATTGGCAACTGCTAGATCCTGTGCTACGGAGATTCTGACTTGGTGGTCCAGCAGTCATCTGGCGATTGGGATGCCAAGGATGCAAACATGGAAGTTACCGTTTCCTGGTTCAGCAGCTTAGCAGATATTTTGAGGGGTGCGGGTTCCTTCATGTACCACGGAATAACAACGAGCCAGCTGATGCTCTGACACTGATTGGCTCCACCCGTCAAGCAATACCAGCCGGCGTCTCCCTTCAGCGCCTTCGCAAGCCGTCGATCAAACCTTCTCTAGAATCCGAGTCCATCTTCATGCCGGCTCCTCCCGAAGTAGTCAGATCCGACTTGGGGGCTGCGGCAGTCGGCTCAGGGACTTCGCCAAGCGGCTCGGGGACTGCTGCAGTCGCACCCGGCCCGGGGACTCCACAACCCGGCCCGGGGGCTACAACAGTCGGTCCGGAGACTTCAACAATGCAGCAAGCGGCAACCAGCCCGCCACCTCCCAACCCAACCACCCTAGTGCAAGTGGCCGTAGTGGCAGTAGAAGAAATTCAAGCACCATCATGGGCACAACCCATCCTCAAGTTCCTGGTGAACAGAGAGCTACTGGCTGATGAGATCTTGGCCCGGCAAGCGCAACATCGGGTAGGAGCCTACACGAAAATAAACAGAGAGCTTGTCAGACACAGCGTGAATGGAGTCTTCCAGCACTGCGTAGAACCAGAAAAGGGCCAAACAATTCTCAAGGATATCCACCAAGGCGAGTGCGGTGAACATGCGGCCTCCAGAAGCCTTGTCGCCAAAGCCTTCCGCCATGGTTTCTTCTAGCTGACGGCTTTGGAAGATGCCAAGGAGTTGGTCAAGCATTACAAAGGGTGCCAGAAGTTCAGTTCCAAGCAACATTTGCCGGCTTCTGTACTCAAGACCACCCCCTCACTTGGCCCCTTGCCATGTGGGGGTTGGACATGGTGGGACCATTCAAGACAGCACGCGGCGGCATGACCCACGTACTTGTCACCATGGACAAATTCACCAAATGGACTGAAGCAAAGCCAATCAAGAAATTGAACGATCTAACTGCTGTGACCTTCATCGCAGATATCACCATCCGGTAAGGTGTGCTGCACAACATCATCACTGATAATGGCACAAATATTGCCAAAGGAGCTTTGGCTCTTTTCTGCGCGACGCAGGGCATCCGACTGGACTTAGTGTCCGTTTCCCATCCGCAGTCAAACGGCCAAGTCGAGCGAGCAAACGGAGTCATCCTCTCCGGCATCAAGCCTCGACTGGTCGAACCTATGGAGCGCTCGACCGGCTACTAGATCGACAAGTTGCCGACCGTTCTCTGGAGCCTGCGCACCACACCGAACAAATCTACCGGTTTCACTCCTTTCTTCCTCGTGTATGGGGCCAAGGCTGTCATTCCAACTGACATTGAGTTCGACTCACCTCGTGCCACCATGTACACGGAGGGGGAAGCAAAGGAGGCACGAGAAGACGGTGTCGATCTGCTGGAAGAGGGCCGGCTGTTAGCACTCAGCCGATCCGCCATTTACCAGCAGAGCCTGCGCCGATACCACAGTCGGAAGGTCAAGCCAAGATCCTTCCAAGAGGGAGACCTTGTGCTCCGGCTGATCCAGCGAACAACCGGCAAGCACAAGCTCTCAGCCCCATGGGAAGGCCCCTTCATCATTAGCAAAGCATTGGGCAATGACTCCTATTACTTGATCGATGCATAGAAGCCTAGAACGCACAAGAGAGATGACTCTGGCAAGTAATCGGAGCGTCCATGGAATGCAAACCTCCTCCGAAGATTTTATAGTTGATGCAATATGTACCACGCTACCTTTTGTATTAAGGACTTAGACATCGGGTCCCTCGAGGAGCACTCGGGGGCTACCCTCTTTATCTATATGATAAGGTCTGCACCTATAAATGTATCTTTTCATTATTCCCGTCCGGCACCGGGCTCAACCAGTTGGCCCGGGGGCTTGCCTCCTTGTACTATGTCAATGCTTCCTACAGTCAGACAAGTAGTGTGTCGGCACCTAGGCCCTCTCTTGCCATCAGCCGCAGCTCGCAGAGCGACTGTCCGGCTGGCAAGAGTTAAAGGCAGGAAATGGTGCCCACACGAAAAATGGCTAAGGACCAAAGCATTCGCATAGGCCAAGCCGGCTCCTTGCCTTGCCGACTAGCTGTTGAGCAGCCGTCCGGCCGGTTTCTAAAAACTTAACTTCCTACACTCTACAAATGACTAAGTACTTGCCTTCCCAAAGAGGCCATGTACTTGACCCAGCCACAGACCGCAGAGCGGCTGTCCGGCTGGCAAGACGACAACTAAGGGAAGGCAGCAAAGGAAAAAAGCCAAAAGAGCAGAAGGAGAAAGACAAGTTGGGAATCAATAAAAGTAATTTACTTAAAGGCTCATGGCCAACATTCAACGAAGTTTGGATACACCCCTAGAGGGTGGAACTGCGCAAGCCTAACAATATTGTTCAAAAGATTACAAGACAGGAAAAGAAAAGGATCAGAGGGGTCGACGGAGGTCGAGGCTCCGGGTGGTGGAGAGGCTGCCTGGGTGGTCTCGGCCTGATCGGCTCTGGCGGCAGTCGGCTCGTCGGTGTGCCGCCCGTTGGTTGAAGACTGGTCAGGCTGAGACCGACGCTCGTCTTCACCATCCGGCGCGTCGTCTTCGTCGTCGTCCTCCTCCTCCTCCTCCTTGCCTTCATCGCTGGAGGCGATCACCTCCATCGACTCCTCGCCCTCCTCCGGGTTCAGCCCGAACCAGTTGGGTGGCGCCTCCTCGCCCACCTCGGTCAGCTCCAGGAGGAAGACACTCGTGTCCGTATACTCAGCTATCGCTGTAGCGCGGCGATAGAGGTCAGGCACCACCACTGCTAGCTATTCAGCAGCCTTAGCTCGGAGGGTGGCAAGCTGGTCTAAGTTCAGACCAGGGTACCACCCCCTTGACGAATTCCAGGGCCCACCTTCTGCCTGCCCGGGCTGTAGAGCCTTTCCACGCCTCAAGATGGCCGGCGGCCACCTCCAACCAGTCGGAGGTCCGGCTGGGAGTGCGCAGGGCTGGAGTGCCTGGCCAGAGGGCGGAGACCACCTGGGCCCCGTCGCGCTGCAGACGGCGAAGCGCCCGATGCGCCGGCTGGAGACGAGCTTGGATGCCGAAGAGCTGCTCGACAAGGGTCCGCGGGGCTTTGGGCGCGATTTCTGTGCCAGCCAGCCATCGCTCCTCGTGGCGAGCCTCGATGGCCTGGGCTACGGCAACGACATGACCAGGAAAGTATTCTGCACAAGAAGAAAAAACAAGAATAAAGTCAGAAGCGGGCTTGTAAGACAAGTCAGCAGACAGAAGAAGGGAAAAAGCGACTTACCATCGAGCATGTCCTCGATCTTGCCATAGCCGTCGGTCAGAGCTTTCTCCTTGTCCGCCCACTTCAAGCACTCAGTCTCGAATTCGGCTTCAAGGGCCTCCTCCGCCTCCTTGAGCTTGTCGAGCTCCGCCTTGTGCTTGTCCGCCTGGTCAGAAAGCTTTTTGGCCAGGCGGTCGTGCTCCCACTCTGCCTTGTTGCGCTCCTCCTCCTTGGTGCATAATGCAGTATGGACCTTGCCCAGCTGTTGCTGCAAGGCGGCATCGGCTCATGCAGAAAGCAAAGAAGAGAAGACGGTCAAGAATACATCAAAGTAAAAGTGTAGCTGCCGGAAGATCCGGCCCAACTGCTCAGCAGTCGGCCCGAATCTCGGGGGCTACACCCCGCTGGTGCGCTGGCGCGCCCCCACATGAGCGAGAAACAAGGTACTCACTCCGGCTTTTTGCCTGCTCATGATTCTGCCTGGCCAGCTCTCGGACCTGGGAGTTGTGGGTGGCCACGCGGATATTGTGATAGTCCTGCATTGGAAACGATAAAAGAAAGAAGGTTAGCACTCGGAACCCGCCTTTAAGTTCCGAGCCGCCTGCTCAGCAACCGGCCCGGAACTCGGGGGCTACACCCAGTGGGTGCGCTGGTGCGCCTCCATGGAAGATGTTCATAGAAGGTTTTCAAAAAAGATTACAAGAGTCAAGCAAGCGGTCATCAGACATGCCCGGATGGCTGCGCGTGTCGACACAAATGCCTTCGTGTACTGCTGAAGAGCCTCCCCCTAGGCTTGGAGCTGGGCCTGGATGTCTTGCGATGCCCTGTTCGGCACGCCAAACCCGCCTCCTAGCGTCCACTCCGGCGGAACGACGCTGGTGGCCTTTGCTACTAGGGCCGACGAGCTTGCGACCTCGATCATCTGTGGCTGTGGGGCCGATATTGCCTTCGCCGCGCGCCGGCGCGTCAGAGTGTGGGCCGCGGGGGCGGATCCTACCACCAGCTTGCCGCCAGCTGGCGGCTCCTGCGGTGCATCCAGCTGGTGACTTTGTGATGGAACAGCCAGCGCTGGCTGAGGCACCTCCACCCTTAACATGATGTCGCCGCCTTCTTCACCCCAATGGGCCGGCTGGTCGTCATGGGATCCTCCAGCCGACACCTGGACCTCTGGCACCGGTAAAGCAGCGCGCAGAGGGATGACAAATTGTGGCACCTGACTGTGCGTGGCCTTTTCTGCCCGGGCCTTAGTGATTGCTTCCACCCGCTCTCTGGCTGCGGCGTCAGCCTGTGACTTGGCGGCCACATTGGCTTCTTTTTTCGCGCCGCCTCGGCCGCTGCTGCCTTCTGCCGCTCCGCCTCCTCCCGCTCTTCACGCGCCTACTGCGTGTTCCACTCCGTCACCGCTTGGAGCTTCATGAGCTGGTCCATGCGGCGGGTCTTGGCTGAGCTCTCCATCCCCCTGATGATTGAGGCGGAGGCCGACTGCTCAAGAGAGAGCGGGGCTCTGCTCAAGCAAGATCAACTTAGAAGGAGTTTTGCAAAAGGAAGTTTAGAAGAAAGTGTTGGAAATATGCCCTAGAGGCAATAATAAATTGATTATTATTATATTTCCTTGTTCATGATAATCGTTTATTATCCATGCTAGAATTGTATTGATAGGAAACTCAGATACATGTGTGGATACATAGACAACACCATGTCCCTAGTAAGCCTCTAGTTGACTAGCTCGTTGATCAATAGATGGTTATGATTTCCTGACCATGAACATTGGATGTCGTTGATGACGGGATCACATCATTAGGAGAATGATGTGATGGACAAGACCCAACCCTAAGCCTAGCACATAGATCGTGTAGTTCGTTTGCTAAAGCTTTTCTAATGTCAAGTATCATTTCCTTAGACCATGAGATTGTGCAACTCTCGGATACCGTAGGAATACTTTGGGTGTGCCAAACGTCACAATGTAACTGGGTGACTATAAAGGTGCACTACGGGTATCTCCGAAAGTGTCTGTTGGGTTGGCACGAATCGAGACTGGGATTTGTCACTCCGTGTGACGGAGAGGTATCTCTGGGCCCACTCGGTAGGACATCATCATAATGTGCACAATGTGATCAAGGAGTTGATCATAGGATGATGTGTTATGGAATGAGTAAAGAGACTTGCCAGTAATGAGATTGAACAAGGTATCGGGATACCGACGATCAAATCTCGGGCAAGTATCGTACCGCTAGACAAAGGGAATTGTATATGGGATTGATCGAATCCTCGACATCGTGGTTCATCCAATGAGATCATCGTGGAACATGTAGGAACCAACATGGGTATCCAGATCCCGCTGTTGGTTATTGACCGGAGAATGTCTCGGTCATGTCTGCATGGTTCCTGAACCCGTAGGGTCTACACGCTTAAGGTTCGATGACGCTAGGGTTATAAGGAATAGATATACGTGGTTACCGAATGTTGTTCGGAGTCCCGGATGAGATCCTGGACGTCATGAGGAGTTTCGGAATGGTCTGGAGGTAAAGATTTATATATGGGAAGTCCTGTTTTGGTCACCGGAAAAGTTTCGGGTTTTATCGGTAACGTACCGGGACCACCGGGAGGGTCCCGGGGGTCCACCAAGTGGGGCCACCAGCCTCGGAGGCTTGCATGGGCCAAGAGTGGGAAGGGACCAGCCCCTGAGTGGGCTGGTGTGCCTCCCACAAGGCCCAAGGCGCAGCTAGGAGGAGAAAGGGGAAACCCTAGGCACAGATGGGCCTAAGGCCGACCATAGGGCGCGCCCCCCTCTCCCCCTCTTGGCCGCCCTCCTCCATCTAGGGCTGCCGCCCCTCTAGGGGTGGGAACCCTAGAGGGGGCGCACCCTCCTCCCCTCCTCCTATAAATAGTTGAGGTTTGGGGCTGCCCAACACATGGCGATTTGATCTCTCCCTGGCGCAGCCCTGCCTCTCTCCTCCTCGTCTCTTGCGGTGCTTGGCGAAGCCCTGCTGGAGTACCACGCTCCTCCACCATCACCACTCCGTTGTGCTGCTGATGGATGGAGTCTTCCTCAACCTCTCCCTCTCTCCTTGCTGGATCAAGGCATGGGAGACGTCACCGGGCTGTACGTGTGTTGAACGCGGAGGTGCCGTCCGTTCGGCACTAGGATCTCCGGTGATTTGGATCACGACGAGTACGACTCCTTCAACCCCGTTCTCTTGAACGCTTCCGCGTAGCGATCTACAAGGGTATGTAGATGCACTCTCCTTCCCCTCGTTGCTAGTTTCTCCATAGATAGATCTTGGTGACACGTAGGAAAATTTTGAATTTCTGCTACGTTCCCCAACAGTGGTATCAGAGCTAGGTCTATGCGTAGTTTCTATGCACGAGTAGAACACAAAGTAGTTGTGGGCGTTGATTTTGTTCAATATGCTTACCGTTACTAGTCCAATCTTGATTCGGCAGCATTGTGGGATGAAGCGGCCCGGACCGACCTTACACGTACTCTTACGTGAGACTGGTTCCACCGACTGACATGCACTAGTTGCATAAGGTGGCTAGCGGGTGTCTGTCTCTCCCACTTTTGTCGGATCGGATTCGATGAAAAGGTTCCTTATGAAGGGTAAATAGCAATTGGCATATCACGTTGTGGTTTTTGCGTAGGTAAGAAACATTCTTGCTAGAAACCCATAGCAGCCACGTAAAACATGCAAACAACAATTAGAGGACGTCTAACTTGTTTTTGCAGGGTATGCTATGTGACGTGATATGGCCAAAAGGATGTGATGAATGATATATGTGATGTATGAGATTGATCATGTTCTTGTAATAGGAATCACGACTTGCATGTCGATGAGTATGACAACCGGCAGGAGCCATAGGAGTTGTCTTTATTTATTGTATGACCTACGTGTCATTAAACAACGCCATGTAATTACTTCACTTTATTGCTAACCGGTAGCCATAGTAGTAGAAGTAATAGTTGGCGAGCAACTTCATGGAGGCACGATGATGGAGATCATGATGATGGAGATCATGGTGTCATGCCGGTGACAAGATGATCATGGAGCCCCAAGATGGAGATCAAAGGAGTAATATGATATTGGCCATATCATGTCACTATTCGATTGCATGTGATGTTTATCATGTTTTTGCATCTTGTTTACTTAGAACGACGGTAGTAAATAAGATGATCCCTCATAATAATTTCAAGAAGGTGTTCCCCCTAACTGTGCACCGTTGCGACAGTTCGTTGTTTCGAAGCACCACGTGATGATCGGGTGTGATAGATTCTAACGTTCACATACAACGGGTGTAAGACAAATTTACATACGCGAAACACTTAGGTTGACTTGACGAGCCTAGCATGTACAGACATGGCCTCAGAACACAAGAGACCGAAAGGTCGAGCATGAGTCGTATGGTAGATACGATCAACATGAAGATGTTCACCGATGATGACTAGTCCGTCTCACGTGATGATCGGACACGGCCTAGCTGACTCGAATCATGTAATCACTTAGATGACTAGAGGGATGTCTATCTGAGTGGGAGTTCATAAGATGAACTTAATTATCCTGAACATAGTCAAAAGGTCTTCGCAAATTATGTCGTAGCTCGCGCTTTAGTTCTACTGTTTAGATATGTTCCTAGAGAAAATTTAGTTGAAAGTTGATAGTAGCAATTATGCGGACTAGGTCCGTAAACTAGGATTGTCCTCGTTGCTTCATAGAAGGCTTATGTCCTTAATGCACCGCTCAGTGTGCTGAACCTCGAACGTCGTCTGTGGATGTTGCGAACATCTGACATACACATTTTTGATAACTACGTGATAGTTCAGTTAAACGGTTTAGAGTTGAGGCACCGAAGACGTTTTGAAACGTCACGAAACATATGAGATGTTTCGAGGGCTAAAATTGGGATTTCAGGCTCGTGCCCACGTCAAGAGGTATGAGACCTGCGACGATTTTCTTAGCCTGCAAACTAAGGAGAAAAGCTCAATTGTTGAGCTTGTGCTCAGATTGTCTGAGTACAACAATCATTTGAATTGAGTGGGAGTTGATCTTCCAGATGAGATAGTGATGTTTCTCCGAAGTCATTACCACCAAGCTGCTAGAGCTTCGTGATGAACTATAATGTATCGGGGACATATATGATGATCCTTGAGATATTCGCGATGTTTGACACCACAAAAGTAGAAATCAAGAAGGAGCATCAATTGTTGATGGTTGGTGAAACCACTAGTTTCAAGAAGGGCAAGGGCAAGAAGGGATACTTCATGAAACGGCAAATCAGCTGCTGCTCTAGTGAAGAAACCCAAAGTTGAACCCAAACCCGAGACTAAGTGCTTCTGTAATAAGGGGAACAGCCACTGGAGCAGAATTACCCTAGATACTTGGTAGATGAGAAGGCTGGCAAGGTCGGTAGAAGTATATTGGATATACATTGTGTTAATGTGTACTTTACTAGTACTCCTAGTAGCACCAGGGTATTAGATACCGGTTCGGTTACTAAGTGTTAGTAACTCGAAATAAAAGCTATGGAATAAACAGAGACTAGCTAAAAGGTGAGATGACGATATGTGTTGGAAGTATTTCCAAGGTTGATCAAATATCGTACGCTCCCTCTACCATCAAGATTGGTGTTTGCGTTGAGCATAGACATGATTGGATTATGTCTATCACAATACGGTTATTCATTTAAGGAGAATAATGGTTACTCTATTTATTTGAATAATACCTTCAATGGTCTTGCACCTAAAATGAATGGTTTATTGAATCTCGATCATAGTGATACACATGTTCATGCCAAAAGATATAAGATAGTAATGATAGTACCACCTACTTGTGGCACTGCTACGTAAGTCATATCGGTATAAAAAGCATGAAGAAGCTCCATGTTGATGGATCTTTGGGCTCACTCGTTTTTTGAAAAGTTTGAGACATGCAAACCATGTCTATTAGTGTATATGCATGAAGAAACTCCATGCAAATGGACCGTTTCGACTCACTTGATTTTTGAATCAATTGAGACATGCAAATCATACCACATGGGCAAGATGACTTAAAGCCTCGTTTTCAGTAAAATGGAACTAGAAAGCAACTTGTTGGAAGTAATACATTTTGATGTGTGCAGTCCAATGAGTGCTGAGGCATGCAGTGGATATCGTTATGTTCTTACTTCACAGATGATTTGAGTAGATGTTGAGTATATTTACTTGATGAATCATGAGTCTGAATTATTGAAAGGTTCAAGTAATTTCAGGGTGAAGTTGAAAGATCGTCGTGACAAGAGGATAAAAGATCTATGATATGATCATAAAGATGAATATCTGAATTACGAGTTTGGCACAGAATTAAGACATTGTGGAAATTGTTTCACAACTAATACAGCCTGGAACACCATAGTGTGATGGTGTGTTCGAATATCATAACTGCACCCTATTGGATATGATGCATACCGTGATGTCTCTTATCGAATTACCACGATAGTTTATGGGTTAGGCATTAGAGACAACCACATTTACTATAAATAGGGCACCACATAATACCGATGAGATGACACCGTATGAACTATGGTTTAGAGAAACCTAAGCTGTTATTTCTTAAAAGTTTGGGGCTGCGACGCTTATGTGAAAAAGTTTCAGGTTGATAAGCTCGAACCCAAAGCGGATAAATGCATCTTCATAGGACACCCAAAACAGTTGGGTATACCTCCTGTCTCAGATCCGAAAGCAATAAGGAATTATTTCTAGAATCAGGTCCTTTCTCGAGGAAAAGTTTCTCTCGAAGGAATTGAGTGGGAGGATGGTGGAGACTTGATGAGGTTATTGATCCGTCACTTCAACTAGTGTATAGCAGGGCACAAAGAGTTGTTCCTGTGGCACCTACACCAATTGAAGTGGAAGCTTATGATATTGATCATGAGACTTCGGATCAAGTCACTCCCAAACCTCGTAGGATGACAAGGATGCGTACTACTTCAGAGTGGTACGTAATCCTGTCTTGGAAGTCATGTTGCTAGACAACAATGAACCTACGAGCTATGGAGAAGCGATGGTGGGCCTGGATTCCGATAAATGGCTCGAGGCCATAAAATCCGAGAGAGGATCCATGTATGAAAACAAAGTGTAGACTTTGGCAGAACGGCTCGATGGTCGTAAGGCTATTGAGTACAGATGGATTTTAAAAGGAAGACGGACAATGATGGTAAGTATCACCATTAAGAAAGCTCGACTTGTCGTTAATATTTTTTTTTCCGACAAGTTCAAGGAGTTGACTATGATGAGACTTTCTCACTCGTAGCGATGCTAAGAGTCTGTTGGAATTATATTAGCGATTACTGCATTATTTATGAAATCTTGCAGATAGGATGTCAAAACATTGTTTCCTCGACGATTTTCTTGAGGAAAGGTTGTATGTGATACAACCGGAAGGTTTTGTCAATCCTGAAAGATGCTGATAAGTATGCAAAGCTCCAGCAATCCCTTCTAAGGACTGGAGTAAGCATCTCGGAGTTGGAATGTATGCTTTGATGCGATGATCAAAGATTTTGGGTGTATATAAAGTTTATGAGAAACTTGTATTTCGAAAGAAGTGAGTGGGAGCACTATAGAATTTCTGATGAGTATGTGTTGTTAACATGTTGTTGATCATAAATGATGTAGAATTTCTAGAAAGCATGCAGAGTTATTTGAAAACTGTTTTTCAATGGAAAGCCTGGATTAAGCTACTTGAACGTTGAGCATCAAGATCTATAAGGATAGATCAAAACGCTTAATGGTACTTTCAAATGAGCACATACCTTGACATGATCTTGAAGGTGTTCAAGATGGATCAGTCAAAGAAGGAGTTCTTGCCTGAGTTGTAAGGTATGAAGTTAAGACTTAAAGCTCGACCACGGCAGAAGAAAGAGAAAGGACGAATGTCGTCCCCTATGCTTTTGTCATAGGCTCTATACGGTATGCCATGCTGAGTACCGCACCTGATGTGTGCCTTGCCACATGTCTGGCAAGAGGGTACAAAGGTGATCCAGGAGTGGATCACTAGATAGCGGTCAAAAAAATTGCCCTTGGAGTAATAAGGACATGTTTCTCGATTATGGAGGTGATAAAGAGTTCAACATAAAGGGTTACATGGATGCAAGCTTTAACACCTATCCGAATGACTCTGAGTAGCAAACCAGATACGTATAGTGGAGCAACCATTTGGAATAGCTCCAAGTGGAGCATGGAAGCAACATTTATAATATGACCTAGAGATTTGCGAAGTACATACGGATCTGAATGTTGCAGGCCCGTTGACTAAAACCTCTCTCACAAGCAAAACATGATCAAACCCAAAACTCATTGAGTCTTAATCACATGATGATGTGAACTAGTTTAGTGACACTAGTAAACTCTTTGGATGTTGGTCACATGGTGATGTGACCTGTGAGTGTTAATCACATGGCGATGTGAACTAGATTATTGACTCTAGTGCAAGTGGGAGACTGTTGGAAATATGCCCTAGAGGCAATAATAAATTGATTATTATTATATTTCCTTGTTCATGATAATCGTTTATTATCCATGCTAGAATTGTATTGATAGGAAACTCAGATACATGTGTGGATACATAGACAACACCATGTCCCTAGTAAGCCTCTAGTTGACTAGCTCGTTGATCAATAGATGGTTACGGTTTCCTGACCATGGACATTGGATGTTGTTGATGACGGGATCACATCATTAGGAGAATGATGTGATGGACAAGACCCAACCCTAAGCCTAGCACATAGATCGTGTAGTTCGTTTGCTAAAGCTTTTCTAATGTCAAGTATCATTTCCTTAGACCATGAGATTGTGCAACTCCCGGATACCGTAGGAATACTTTGGGTGTGCCAAACGTCACAACGTAACTGGGTGGCTATAAAGGTGCACTATGGGTATCTTCGAAAGTGTCTGTTGGGTTGGCACAAATCGAGACTGGGATTTGTCACTCCGTATGACGGAGAGGTATCTCTGGGCCCACTCGGTAGGACATCATCATAATGTGCACAATGTGATCAAGGAGTTGATCACGGGATGATGTGTTACGGAACGAGTAAAGAGACTTGCTAGTAACGAGATTGAACAGGTATCAGGATACCGACGATCGAATCTCGGGCAAGTATCGTACCGCTAGACAAAGGGAATTGTATACGGGATTGATCGAATCCTCAACATCGTGGTTCATCCGATGAGATCATCGTGGAACATGTAGGAACCAACATGGGTATCCAGATCCCGCTGTTGGTTATTGACCGGAGAACATCTCGGTCATGTATGCATGGTTCCTGAACCCATAGGGTCTACACACTTAAGGTTCGATGACGCTAGGGTTATAAGGAATAGATATATGTGGTTACCGGATGTTGTTCTGAGTCCCGGATGAGATCTCGGACGTCACGAGGAGTTCCGGAATGGTCCGGAGGTAAAGATTTATATATGGGAAGTCCTGTTTTGGTCACTGGAAAAGTTTCGGGTTTTATCGGTAACGTACCGGGACCACCAGGAGGGTCCCGGGGGTCCACCAAGTGGGGCCACCAGCCCCGGAGGCTTGCATGGGCCAAGAGTGGGAAGGGACCAGCCCCTGAGTGGGCTGGTGTGCCTCCCACAAGGCCCAAGGCACAGATGGGCCTAAGGCCCACCCTAGGGCGCGCCCCCTCTCCCCCTCTTGGCCGCCCCCTCCATCTAGGGCTGCCGCCCCTCTAGGGGTGGGAACCCTAGAGGGGGCGCACCCTCCTCCCCTCCTCCTATAAATAGTTAAGGTTTGGGGCTGCCCAACACATGGCGATTTGATCTCTCCCTGGCGCAGCCCTACCTCTCTCCTCCTCGTCTCTTGCGGTGCTTGGCGAAGCCCTGCTGGAGTACCACGCTCCTCCACCATCACCACACCGTTGTGCTGCTGCTGGATGGAGTCTTCCTCAACCTCTCCCTCTCTCCTTGCTGGATCAAGGCATGGGAGACGTCACCGGGCTGTACGTGTGTTGAACGCGGAGGTGCCGTCCGTTCGGCACTAGGATCTTTGGTGATTTGGATCACGACGAGTATGACTCCTTCAACCCCGTTCTCTTGAACGCTTCCGCATAGCGATCTACAAGGGTATGTAGATGCACTCTCCTTCCCCTCATTGCTAGTTTCTCCATAGATAGATCTTGGTGACACGTAGGAAAATTTTGAATTTCTGCTACGTTCCCCAACAGAAAGTTCACAAGAAAAGAGGCAAAGAAGAAACTCGTTGGGGGTTGAGCACTTACGCGAACACCACTGGGTGCTGCTTAGGGGCCCTTTGAAATTGGGCCACCTTCATGGTGGCCTCTCGCCACTTGGTCGCGGCAGCCGGGTTCTTCGGCTTCTTGGGCCGGCTGCCGAAATGTGGCATGGTGACCCGGCGCTTCTGCGCACTGCCTTGCGCAGCTAACGAGCTCATGCCCGCCTTGTCGGCTTCGCGGGGATGGTTCTTCCGGCTCCTCATCGTCATCGTCTGGCCACATCTCGATGCCGCCTCCCCCGGACACGCCTGCTCCACCACCACTGCCTGTGGCATCGTCCTCCAAGGCGGTTGCTCCCAAATCGGGGTCGTCCACGTCGCTCCTGGACCTGTTCGGCAGGTACTCCTGGCCCTCCTCCAGGGCGTCAGCCGCCTACTGGGATGAAAGAATCTACACAAGATGCTGGCTGATCAGCCGGCGAAAGTAGAACCCAGCACAAGAGAAATAAGAAAAGAGAAATGGAAAGACTTAGGGCTGGCGGAGGGTTGGATCGGGAGTACGGCCGCTTGCCGAACTGCCAGTCCCCCTCCGAGAGCTTGCAGTTCGAGATGTAGTTGACCAGAAGGGCCACGTCCATGTCTGGCATCTCCTTCATGCACATCCGGCACAGGTCACGGTGCCCACTCATCCAGATGATCAGATGAGGCCGGCTCTGAAGAGGGAGAACCCGACGCGCTATGAAGACGGTCAGCAGATACGAGGCCTGGAGGCCTTCCGACTCCACCATCTCCTCAAGCCGGGCGATGGCAGCTGCGGAGGCAGCCGACAGCTTCTTTGGATTGAAAGTCCAGTTGTGGCGGGGCTCAGTAGGCGGGCCAGCTTGATAGGCCGGCAGGTTGACGAAATTGTGCTCCGGGTGCACGTCCTTCACGTAGAAGTAGGATTTTTGCCACAACTTGACAGACTGTGTTAGGCTGATGGCTGGGAAGGAGCTGCCGGTCCCCAGGCACCTTACCGCGATGAAGGCGCCGCATTGGGCCGCCTCGTTCTTGGCCACGGTTCCCCCCAGAGCTCGATGTAGGAGCGGAATGGTGTAGAAGAATTCCCCCCACGGTTGTGGTGTAGAAGAATTCCCCCCAGAGCTCGATGGTGGGGGGAATGCAAAGATATCCCTCGCAGAGGGTGACAGCAGCACCACCGTATTCGGCGTCAGGTGGTGCGACTGGAGGCGATAGAATCGGAGGAAGGAGCGGAAGAAGTCGCTCGCCGGCAAGCCGAGGCTACGGATGAAGTGCGAGCGGAAGACGACCTACTCGCCTTCCCGCGGCGCCGGCGTGATCTCTGTCTCGGGCGGGGGCCGTGCCTCCATGAAGCCTTCGCCGAGAAGACGCCGCGTCTGACAGAGGAACGCGATGTGATCTGCATGGACGTTGGAGCCGTCCCAAGCCCCGGATAGCGCCATGAGGATTCGAGCTCGACGATGGCGCGCGACGACGGCGAGTTGGCAAGCCTACGGCGGAGCAGCGACGCAGTGGGAAGGATGCACTAGACGGCAGTGGGCTGCTGCAGCACTCAGGCGAGAGGCAGGGGTGCGTCGGCAGCAGGAAGGAAAGGAAGGAGGAAGAGGGGGGAGGGCGCGCATGCGTCTACCACTTCCCTCCTCCCCCTACTTATAGCCCCAGGCGGTGAAGCTGAGGGCGTGAGAACGTGGGGTTCATGGGATTAACTGCACCCATGACCCCACGACCCCGCGTTTAGTGCGCAGTAACTGCATGAAGTTACCTCGCCTTGGAATGGCAACCGATTGCCTCGGCCGCACCGGACCCGCGTGCGTGCCGAGGCCCGGTAGTGGCGGGCCCAGCCTGCAATGATGTCCCGCCGCGCACATGGGATGGCAGGCATGCCCAGAATGCTGGCGCCGCATGGCGCATGGGCAGCAGGTAGCCAGCCTAGTGCTCGGCTGGTGCGCCATCCGGCTCCTACCAGCCGGCGCTTCAGAAACCAGACGAGGCCAGACCACCAGATCACTCAGAGTAGGAAGCTGCTGCGGCTTCTTGCCTTCCCAGCAGCGGCACCCCACCAGCTTCGAGGACTACTGTCAGAGTAAATGACCACGGGTAGCCTCATCAGCCTACCATGGTGTTTCAAGACATCGGGGCCGGCTGCGCCCCTCAGGCCTCAAAGGCAACGAGCTGCCTCCTCAAGGCCGGGTAGTCCGAGCGACCGGCTGCTCGAGAGCAGTGGCTCCCCAGAAGACGGCCCCGCGGTGGGCCGGCTCCTAGCAGACGGCCTCCAGGCTCCTAGCAGGCGGCCACCAGACGCCCTCAAAGTTTGCGCCATGTAATGACGACGAGACAGGGCGTGGCTACAGCGATGCCTGCGCCCCCAAATCTAGGGCTGAGCGAGGATACAGTGCGACGTACTGGGCGAACATCCCACGCCCGGCGCAGCACTGTTGCCACATCACCCATGACAGAGAAGGCCATGCTCCCAGTACAAGTTGTCGGTACGGCCCAGGCAGCGGGCCCTACCTGTCGGTGAGAAGCCAGAAGGCGGCGGGATCCGCCAGCCGGCAGGTGGAATGCCGGCTCCCAGCAGCCGGCCTTTCCCCTTTTCTCTGAGTCTGTGCGCCATTAATCAGAAGGGACGGGGAGTGGCTACAGTGAGTGCCTGTAGGCAGCGGGTACTTTGCCACACTCCCCTGAAAAAACTCACATCATCAGTGACCTCGCTACAGTAATGAGCAGCCGGCAGGACCCGCAGACGGCGGGCGTGGCCTGTCGGCGAAGTACGAGATAGCCGGTGGGGCCCACCAGGCGGCGGGCCCCAGCGTCTAGCGGAGAAGCCGGCGTCTACAAGACACTGACGACCGGGCCCTACACCCAGATGAATTACCATTGTACCCCTGGGGGGTAGGCCTATATAAACTCCCTAGGGCACACAGGCAAAGGGTTTAGCCCCACAGAAATTTAGCACACACACACATAGAGGGAGTAAGCTAGGGCTAACCTTGTTCTTCTCCCCCCTCTAGAGAAACAACTCAAGGAGCAAGCTTGTAGCCACCATTGTTGCTTGAGTGATCATGCGGAGACCCCGCAGAGCAGGAGTAGGGGTGTTATCTCCTAGGAGAGCCCCGAACTTGGGTAAGATTCGCCGGCGGGCATGTTTGTGCCTTATCCCGTTTCCTGGCACCGGCGACGTATTATTAGCCCCCTCCATGATAAGCCATCCGTTGGCATATGTCGCACGACACCCCCAACACCGGAGGCGATTTTGTCTTCGGCCAGCCCAGAGTCAGGCTGGGTTCCCCCTATCATGGAAAGGCCAGACTCACCCCTGGACTATAGCTATGGACTCTCGAAGCCCGCGCCCAGTAAGCATGCCCAAGAGGCCTTTACCCTGGCCAGCCCCGCGGACTCTCGTTTCCCCGTCCAACCCTCCCTCTTAAACGAGGATCTAGACTTGATGCGGTCCCTCGCCATTACAGAGGAGTCGCCTCCGAACTATGCCTAGCCCGGACTAGGGGCTGAGAATAGGGAATCTTACGTCCCACCCACCACCCACTTCATAGCCACCGTCTAGGACTTAGCCGCCATGCTAGATTACACCTCCGAACACATCGACGGCATGGACGACGATGCCGGAGACGCACAAGGACAAGACCCACCATTTACCAGATGTTTGACAGCCACCTCCACATACGACGTGTATATGGTGGATACACGCAAAGAAGATGACGACACAGACAGGAAGGATCCGGTGGAGGACAAACCTGATGAGGCACCGCCGAAGCATCAACACCAGCGACGCCGCTTAAAATCGCATCGTAGCAAAGACAGTAATATCGGCACCGGAGAAAATAACACTCCAGAGGACGCCGAAGACCCCGATGTCCCCGCCGAGCCCACATCCTAACAAGACAATGTGGAGGAGGGACAAGTTAACCCCGACGATTTGGTCAGGAACGAGGATTCAGAAGATAGTAACTATCTATCGCTCTCCGAGGATGATGTCAGCCTCGGCAACGAAGATTTCATCATGCCAGAGGAACCCCTCGAGCAGGAGCGCTTTAAGCGCCAAAAAATCGCCACTGCAAGAAGCCTTAAAAAGAAGAAGCAACAGCTCCAAGCCAAACATGATACACTCAATGACAGATGAACCCAAGTCCTAGCTGCCGAAGAATATGGCCTACAACGCCCAACAAAGAGTTGTCCAAAGCGTCGGCTACTGCCACAATTCGACGACAAGGCCTTCGAGCCAATCCCATCGAAACATGACCGCGCTGATGAAACAGACAACCACCACGTGGGTGAGATAAAGCGGCCACTTACGCCTAACACCAACCTGCACCACCTCGCCGTAAGGGCAGAGAGACAACGGCTCTAGAATACACCTATGACTTATGACAAGACATGAGTAATAGATCAGGCCAAACAAGATCAATCTATGGATTAAGGGGGCGTGCCCCAACGCGAGAGGACGGTCGTCAAGCTTGGCGCGATAGACATAACCTCACCAGGGCCGAAAACTGCATATGGATGTCATCCGAACTCCGCTGTGACGTTGTCCGATACAAAGGCGCCGCACACCCCTTATGCTTTACCGACGAGGTAATGTAGCACCAGTTCCCAAAAGGGTTTAAACCCATAAACATCGAATCATACGACGGCACGACGGATCCCGCGGTATGTGTTGAAGATTTCCTTCTCCATATCCACATGGCCCACGGTGACGATCTCCACGCCATGAAATACCTTCCCTTAAAACTGAAAGGACCAGCACGACACTGGCTAAATAGCCTCCTAAAGAACTCTATTGGTAGCTGAGAAGACTTGGAGGATGCCTTTAGAGACAACTTCCAAGGTACCTATGTCCGACCCCTAGACACCGATGACCTCAGTCACATAGTCCAGCAACCCAGAGAGTCAGCCACAAACTCTGGACCAGGTTCTTAAATAAAAAGAACTAAATCGTCGATTGCCCGGACGCTGAAGCCCTCGTGGCCTTTAAGCATAGCGTTCGTGACGAGTGGCTCGCCCGACACCTCGGCCAAGAAAAGTAGAAGTCCATGGCAGCTCTCACCGCACTCATGACCCACTTTTGCACGTGAGAGGATAGTTGGCTAGCTCGTATAAGCAACAACACCAGCGACCCTGGCACCTCCGAAGCCAGAGATGGCAACGGCAGGCCAGGACACACCAAACACAAGCGTCGATGCAACAATGAAGATACCGAAGACACGACGGTCAACGCCGGATTCAGTGGCTCTAAACCCGGTCAGCGGAAGAAGCCATTCAAAGGAAACAAAGATGGTCCATCTAGTTTGGACAGAATACTAAATCGGCCTTGCCAGATCCATGGCACCCCTGACAAGCCTGCCAATCATACCAACATAAATTGTTGGGTCTTTAAACATGCCGGTAAGCTAAACATCAAACATAAGGGGAAAGGGCTGCCTAGTGAGGATGAGGATGAGCCTCACCCAACAAATACAGGGGGCAAAATAAATTTCTCCCCGAGGTAAAAACAGTGAATATGATCTACATCACTCATATCCCCAAGCGGGAGCACAAGCGCACACTAACGGACGTTTATGCCATAAAGCCAGTCGCCCCAAAATTCAACCCATGGTCAGCCTGTCTGATCACTTTTGATCGCAGAGACCATCCGACCAGTATCCGTCATGGAGGTTTGGCATCATTGGTCCTCGATCCGATCATTGACGAATTCCATCTCACACGAGTCCTCATGGATGGTGGCAGCAGTCTTAACCTGCTTTATCAGGACACTATCCGCAAAATGGGCATTGATCCATCAAGAATCAAGCCCACTAAAACCACCTTTAAAGGAGTAATACCTGGCGTAGAGGCCTGTGGCACATGGTCATAACGCTGGAGGTAGTCTTCGGCTCACCGGATAACTTCCAAAGTGAAGATCTAATCTTCGAGATCATCCCCTTTCGCAGTGGTTATCATGCACTGCTTGGACGAACCGCTTTCGCCTGTTTCAATGCAGTCCCGCATTATGCCTATTTAAAGCTCAAGATGCCCGGACCACGCGATGTTATAACAGTCAATGGAAGTATGGAGCGCTCCCTCCATACCGAGGAGCATACCGCGCCCCTCGCAGCTGAGGTACAGGGTGGCCTTATCAAGTCGAATACTTCATCGGCCATCAAGCCCCCGGACACCATCAAAAGAGTCCGATCTACCCTGCAGAATGACAGTCCGGTTCGCCCAGAACTAGATTAACAATCCGGCCTCCATCAATACCCCACTTAATCGCGGCATGCGTGCCACACATACATAACTACGCACTAAAAATACCATGGGCAAGGACGGAGGCACCCTAAGGATAAAGTCCACAATACTGCTTGACCCTATTTGGACCTTCATGTTCTTCCTTATTTTTTCTTCCTTTTATTTTCTAGGTTCTTCAAAACCCAAATCACTTTTCGACGGTACCAAGGGCCCTTTTCCAGGCCCCTTATGTATACTCGATCGTTGATCCTCTCAAAGGATCCTACACCAAGGTGAAAAGCGGCGCAGACGTGCAGCAGGGTGCCCAAAGGATCTTCAAGACCACCCTTTCTTTTTGGACCTGTATACAGCTTTCACTTGTTCTCAAATTCTGGGCATGTAAAATAGCCTTAATGATTATGGCATTCTCTTTAAGAGCACATTTGACGTATCAATCAGACTACCGCAGAAACAGTTTTGTCCAACCTTATTCGATATTGGCTTATTTCATAATCTGTATTCTGTCTTCACGACATAACATATTGACATACACACCTCGGCATAAAATTGCCAGGGGCTCTATTCACCCACATACATTTTTCAAAAAACAAAAAGTCCGAACACTTTTACAGTACATTTTGGCGTCCCGAATACCGCATTATATGCATCGGCTCGGAGTCATGTCTTTGGTCAATAGTTGGGTTTCCCGGCTCTTGTGGTTACCACCTTACGTTCCGCTTGTACGGCAAAGGTAGTAAAGGGAGAACTACTGCGATTGTGTTTCTGGTTCTTCCGGTCAAACACCTCTATAGAGAAAGCCAAAAACTGACTGTCATGATATAGCAAGGACTAGTCAGCGGTTCGGTGACTTACTAAATATTTTATGATTTTTTCCGTATTGCACGAAGGACTAGCATCACCCGGTCACGCGCCTAAAGCATTCGAATTCGGGAAGCCACACACGCACAAGGGGCTAGCTCATAGTCCCTTTGTCAAACTCCTATGGCTAAGTGAGAGTGATAAAGCCGCATAGTCTGATTGCCTAGTTCCCCGCACGATCACCTCCTTTACGGACCAAGACGTTGGGTCAACAGTGGTTAAGTGCTATTCCGAGCACCCCCATAGTATCTACATGAGGGCTGAAGCCGACGACTGGCAAACTTTCAGATATAAAAATGACCACACAGGAGGAAAATAATTTGAGATAAATAAACAAGCAAATTATAGAAAGGCCTTGTTTCATAACCCAAAAGTCTGGGCAGCCCGGATACACTCATTCAAACATAAGACCCTTTGAGCATTAATCCTCTATTAAACGGGCACCCTCTAGGACATCTTCAAAATAGCGCTCCGGCTTGCGATAGTCCTTGCCTTCGGGTGGACCCTCAACCGCTATGACGGCAGCCTTCATCTTTTCCCAATGCATCTTGACACGGGCAAAGGCCATACGGGCACCCTCAATACACGAGGAGCACTTCACAGCTTCAATTCGGGGTAGAGCATCGGCGAGCTGCTTGATTAGGCCGAAGTAGCTGCCAGAAATAGGTTCGGCCGGCCATAATCGGACTATTGTGTCCTTCATGGCCAATCCAGACATCCTATGCAGCTCCACTAGCTGGATCATCTGATCATTCAATAGCGCTGGACGCTCCGGTGCCAGGAACCGCGACCAGAAGATTTTCTCCGTCGTGTTCCCCTCTTGGGCCTGGAAAAACTTCACAGCTTCGGCGGCGCTCTTTGAAAGATCCGCAAACGCATCTGGAGAACTCCACAATCGATTAAGCGGGGCATATTCTTGACTGCCAAATTTACTCTGCAAAAGAAAGGGCTTACCAGCCGCTATCTGGTCAGCCTGCTTGATCTCCTCGCGAGTCACCCGGCCTCTTGGAGAGCCTTGGAGAGTTCGCCTGCTTGAGCCTTATTCTTCTCCTCCAAGGCCTCACACTTAAGAGTAGCGTCCTTGAGCTCTTGCTCGACTTCGGTCACCCTTTCCTCATACTGGCGGCAGGTGGCCTGCTCGGCCTTTAAATCCGCAACCGCTTTATGAGCAGCCACTCTACTCACCCTCTCCTGCTCTTGGACTTGCGACATGGCACCCTTAAGGGTCTCGACCTCGGCCGCACTACCTGCAAATCATTTACACAAGAAAGTGTGTTAGCTTAAACTCTGCACTCGAATATAATTTCAATCGTACAAATACATACCTTGAGCCTCATCGAACCTCTTGTTAACACGACCGAGGTCATCATCGGCCAGCTTCAGCTTCTGTTTGAGCTCGGAAACTTCAGCGGCCTGGGCGGTCGCTGCCAACAGTGAAGCATGTACATTTAATAGATATGTACGTCACCTTTTGCGATATTAATTTGATCCTCTATTCGGCCTTTTCCAAAACCAAACATAGTCTCAGGGGCTACTATCTGTATACATGCACAATTTTTTTATATAAAAAGGCGTCTTACGTCGCATACCTCAAACCCTGTCAGCAGGCTGGTAAAGGCTCCATTTAGCCCGCTCTTGGCAGACTGAATCTTCTCAACCACCGCACCCATCAGGGTATGTTGCTCCTCCATGATGGAAGCGCGTCGAAGTGCTTCTGTCAGGGTGTCTATGTCGATGTTATGGGAACGGGGGTCCCCAGACTTGCCTGCCTGCGGCCTGCGGTGTGGCTCAAGTGGGGGCCCAGCATGGCCCATCTTCATCAGCTCAAGCTCAAGACCCTCGTGAGGGGCCAAGCCTCGCGGGGCGGACGACAGAAAGCTTCCTCAGAGGCAGCCTCATCAGGCAGGCTCGCGAGGAGGTGGAGAGATCAAGGCAGGGGTACCTCGTGAGGAGCCCGTCACGCAAGCCATGACGATTGAGACCAGGCGGGCGCCGGTCTGCGTAGTGTCCTTGTTTCCCCTTTGGTGCAAAGGGGCAAAGCACAGGCCAAGGTATCGGGCAAAGGTTACCATTCTGGTGCAACGAGACCAAGACCAGCAGAGCGGCAGGATGGAGGTCACCGTGGAGCCCAAGACGGCGTCATCACCAGTGCTTTTGGCAGCCGAAGACCACCTTTGGTCAGGATAACTTGTACTAGATGTTCCCCTTCAAAATGGCCAATTGTTGGCGCCCTTCCCGCTCATTATTTGGGGAGAGGCCTAGGGCCTCTATAAATACAGCTAGCCACCACAGAGTAGGGAGATAGGGGAATGACAGGGGGAGCGATCTGATAGAACCCCAGCAGAGAGAGAGAGAGAGGCGACTGAACTCACCCAAGCAGTTCATCGCACCAGCTCAAGAACACCTCTCGCGAGGATGTTCTTCCCTTGTACTGTTCATCGTCAGCCCTAGAGGCAATCCACCACACCACACACTGGAGTAGGGTATTACACCACAACGGTGGCCCGAACCAGTATAAACCTCGTGTCCCTTGTGTTGTTCGTTGTTTCCAGCTTAGATCACGTGAGGAGATTGGACGTGGATCAGTAGGGGAGAGATCTCCGCGCGCACCCCAGTGTTTGAACCTCAAGGTTCTGCCAGAACCCAAAATCCGACATTTGGCGCGCCAAGTAGGGGTGCACCGGAATCCTTCTTCCTCCGCATCGCGTTCCGTCGCCTCGCCGTTCAGATGTCAAGCGACCCGGCTGCCAATGCCGCCTGCTGGGCAGCGTGGCCCGCCCACGCCGTGTCACCGGCCCAGGGTGACCTCAACCTTGCGCCTCAGGCAGCCCGCACTCCGCAGGGCGCTGCAGGGCGCGGGCGACGCGGCCAGACGCCGCCTGCCCTCACACCACGGCAGGTGCGGGCCGCAACAAGGGCCTCAAACCACGCCGCGGCCACGGCGATGTACACCCGACGGGAGCAAGCGAACTCTAGGGCCGCGCTCATGGTGGCTCGAGAGCTACTACGGTGCCGGCTGCTGGAGGGCGGCCGCGACGTGTTGCTGGAGCGAGTGGTCGAGCTCCTGGACACTGCCGCCTCAGGAACACCTCCTTTCTGCGTCCAACTGCCACCCCAGACCCAGGGCGGGCCGTATGGCGGCGTCGTGCACGCGCACGCAACTTCCAGCGGACTCCAGGGCCCGTTCAGCGTCAACAACTCTGCCGGCACCCGGCGACAAGTTACGCCGGCCTCTTCTCAGGCCAGCAAAGGGGTGCACGCCGCGGCCTTCGGCTTTGGCGGACCGCGCGCCATCACCCCCAAGACGGCTCTCCAAGCCAGGCTGCATGGCATACGGGGTGCTCCGGCGAGGCGCACGGGGCGGTGGCTCCAGAAGCTTATGTACCCCGCATGGTGGACCAGTGGTGCGCATTGGAAGAAGATCATGGCTCATTCCTCGGGGCAGGCTGGGGCGAGGAGACGCCAGGAGCTGAGCTCTTTCAGGAACCCCAGGAGAGCCTCGACAACCGCACCGGCGGCGGCAACTATCAGGTACCACTCATCCCTCAGGAGCAAGCTTATGCTAACCATGGGCCACAGGAGATACAGGTCGCCGTAGCAGGTGGCTGCCCCAATTCTGCAGCCTCGTACCCCTCAGGAGGAGGGCGCAGGGGGTTGCAGGAGAGGGGCCGAGATTCGGGTTCATCCCCGCGGAGGTCGGAGCAAGGCGTTCTCAGGAGGTAGGCCCTCTGCCGAGGAAGTGCCCCAGGGCATGCCCCCGGCAGGGGACCCGTGGTCGTCTGGGGAACCGCTGGCGACCGCTCTGCCCCATTGGCGTCGTCCTTGGTTTTCATTCATCATCGATGGCGGTAGAGTGAGGCGCAAGGCGGGGCCCTCGTCTGGTGATATGAAGCAAGGCCGGTACCTGTGAAGAAGGCCCAGTGCCTGTGAAGCTCGCCGCCCGTGACACTCTCACGTAATAATGAGTGGGGATGTACACGCCCCGGAGTCTCCCGAGAGCCACCCTCGGGCCTCAGGGGCTCCCGCCCACACCCAATGGCAGCACATAGCTCCGCGCTGGTGAGAAGACGTCGAAGACTAGACTAGGTGCCAGACGCGGCCTTTTGCTTTTGCCTTTTCTTGTTGACAAAGTTCTTCGATTTGGATTTAAGTTGGATTTGAGCTCGATGCTTGCGTGTGTTTGGGGGAAGGGGTGTTTAGTCTCATTCGAGCAATCTCTCACATTCTGGTTTCGTCTTTGCGTCCAAAGTCAGCATCGGCTGCCCCCGTCGCGAGCCCCTCGTGAGCCGGGCCGGGCCAGGCACGTTTACAACCAGGACCGCTGTTACCGTACACTTTCCGGAGGTTTTCATCGCGGAATCTACAAGTTAATCAGAAGGCACCCGAGGTGCGGCGGCCCCCGCAGGTCCGCACGGGACTCATCGGGGTCGGAAGGTACACAAGTCAGCTGACCCATCACCGGGCCAGCGGCTAAGTTCACGCGCAACGTTATGCTTACCAGGGTACTAATTGCAAACCTTTACATGAGGGGCTTCCCCTCCCAAAATGCTCTTACATTCTTTAGGGCCAAGCCCGGACCTTCTTCGTGCAGGATAAACAGCAGTGACATGCGGTCAGTCGGACATATCACTCACCGCGTCTTCTGGGGCATACTCGGAAGCATCATTGGCGTCGCTGACATTGTCGCTGCCGCCGCCAGCATCTCCGTCAGTGCCAGGCTCGTCCACAACGCCGCCTCCATTGGCGGCCACGACCACGGCGTCATCATCAGACGCAAAGGCCCTGACGAGGGCGTCCACATTGTCCTCCGCCCATCGCACCAGGTCGCCTCGGACGGCTATGGGCACGGGTGCGATGGCAGCGTCGAAGTCGAAGTGTGGGTCCCTGCCCTGCAGATAGCTGAAGACGCGGGAGAAGGCACGCCCGAGCAAGGCTCATCTCCTCTCTTCGACAAGCCAACGGGACCTCTCGGATCGGTTCTCCAGAAGCGTCACCACATCGGTGAAAAACTGGAGGTTGGCGGCGTAGTTGACCTCATGCGGCTCCGTAGGGGCAGCCTCGCAGATGTTGCTCAAAGCTGTGTTGACCCTCCTCTGAGCGTTTGGAGCATGGGGGCATGCTCATGCTCCAGAACCCGCCGCCGACAGATCTCGTCCTCATTCCGCTGCGCGATGGCCTCAACGTCATCAACCCTCTATCGGAGAAGAAGCTGCTCGGCCCAGGAAGAGGACAGCTCCGCCTATGCTGCGCTGAGGGCGGTTGCGGAGGAGTCCGCACGCCGCGTCACTTCAGCCAGTTTGGCCCTGAGGGCTGCGGTCCTGCCCTCAGCCTTGGACCTGATCAGCCCCAACCTCGTCTCGTATTCACGCTCGAAGGCCGAGCGAGCCTCCGCCACACGGCGATCGACTTCTTCCTGGGCCCGGGCTTCGCGCGTGACAACGTCATCCTCCGCCTGGGCCACCAGGCGCTCCCTCTTCTCGAACCGCTCATGGTCAAGATTGCGCTCGGCGGCCTCCAGTGTCAGCGCCTCCTCGCGCTTCAGAAGCTCCGCCCGGTCAACAGAGGCCCCCTCCATCGACGCAAGGGCCGCCTAGCGTAGTTCCACTTGCTGCTCCAGGGAGTTGCTCCAGGCGTGGAGCTCCCATGCGTGCTCCTCCGCATCCTTGCACCGTCGGTCTGCTTCCCGAGCCTCCTCGACGGCCTGGGAGCAGGTCTCCCGCGAACCTACCAGCAACTCTTCGGCCTTCACATTGTCGAGATCTCGTTGGTGACACGCGAGGGCGATGACTACCTTTAGTTTGCGCCTCTCCTCAGCAAGGCACGAACCTTCGGCCTCGAGGCACGCATCCTTGTCAGCAAGCTCTGCCCCGATCCGGCTCACTGCATCCGCCGCCCTCTGGAGGAACTCTTCGCAAAGGGCGGCGTCGCTCCCGAGCATGCCTGAGCACGTCTTCCACATCACCCTCTTCCACCGGAGCATACGAAGGGCCTCGAGGCGTCAAGCCCCCTCCCGGCGCGGGGCTTGGGGCTGGCGCCCTAGCCATTGCTGAACGGACCTCTCTGGGAATCCGGCCTGGCGTCGGTCCACCCACGGAGGAGGAGCCAAAGACAGACTTCATCCATTAACCATCTATGATCAGAGGAGGAGCGCGGGGCAAGCCGGATGTGCCCCAGGAGGACTCATGAAGAAAGGACAGCGGGCGCGCAGGCTCGAGGTGCCCTATGGAACGGACCACTCCACCAACCGGTCTGGCGGCAAGGGTGCCACTCGAGCTCGGCGAGCCCAGGGCCAGCGGAGAAGGCGAAGCTTGGGGGGATGGCTCCAGGGCTGACTCGGCGAGTTTCGCAGGGCAGGGCCTGAAGGGGCCACAATCAGTCGCAGGGATAGCAAAGTAAATGAGCAAGGAAAGAAGAAGACATACTCGTCCATGGCAAAGTACTTCATGCTCTTCAACAAGCGGCAAGGGCGGTCGTTGCCACCCAAGGCCTCCTTCCTCTTGCGGAGGGCCTCGAAGTCTACACGGAACCGACCTAAGCGCTCGGCGCAGGGGTCGGCCTCTGGTGCGAAAGAGGCGTCAAGATGATCAGCGCTGGAGGAGTCAGCCTAGGGGGCGTCATCAGGCGTCGCCTCGCGAGCAACGGCTGGGGCCTCGGGAGCCCCGGCCTCAGGAACCACAGGCCACGACTCTGCACCTGCCGCCTGTAATACCCCGGATATGACTTTCCCAATATGTACTCCAACTCTTGCCATTTTTGGCGTTAAGTTATTTTATTTTCCCGGGTTCGGGTTTTTGTATCCGTGTGTTGTTGTCGTTGTCATGCATCTCATATCATGTCATCATGTGCATTGCAATTGCATACATGTTCATCTCATGCATCCGAGCATTTTCCCCGTTGTCCGTTTTGCATTCCGGCGCTTCGTTCTCCTCCGGTGGTCATTTCTACCTTTCTTTCGTGTGTGGGGATTAAACATTTCTGGATTGGACCGAGACTTTCCAAGCGGCCTTGGTTTTCTACCGGTAGACCGCCTATCAAGTTTCGTACCATTTGGACTTCGTTTGATGCTCCAACTGTTAACCGAGGGACCGAAAAGGCCTCGTGTGTGTTGCAGGCCAACACCCTTCAAAGTTGGCCCAAAACCAACCAAAACCCTCTCCATCATCTAGAGCGTTCGATCACGATCGCGTGGCCGAAAACCTCACCTCATTTGGACTCTCCTAGCTCCCTCTACCTCTATATAAAGACCCCCTCCTCCGCATTCGCGGATCCCTTCTCCCAAACCCTAAAAATCGGATCTCCGCCGCCGCCGGACACGTTCGGACGAGCCGGACACGTCCGATCCGCCCGCCGCTGCGACATGGCACCACGCCACTCGCCCGCCGGCCGCCCCACATCACCGG